>NC_089747.1:15250000-15327500 GCF_040412425.1 Macrobrachium rosenbergii
TGTGGGATAAATCAAATATACGGGTTTGTCTTCGTATTTTATTTTTTGCGAATAAAGTTGAACGTTCTAAAGGTATTCACCGGGTTTTTATGCCATAGTGAATATATTTCATTTAAGTACAGTGTAATTATACTTTTAAAGACGAGATTGTTAATGCAAATGTTTATTGAATTATTATCATGTCGATGTACTGTATAGACAAGCAAATTACAGAAATACCAACTGCAGAGCCAAATATTGATAATAAAATTAATAAATATTTATACATATCGCTCCGTAACCCGACAGCCGCATAACAAAATGAAAACTATAAATGAAACGAAAAAGAATGAAGAATGATAAGTTAAAACTACGTATGAAGCTCTTAAAATGAGAACATGCGCAGATGGGGATCCACTTCGAGAAAGAAAAAAATATCATGAGGTAATTTGGCAGGTATATGGACAAGGGTCCTTTAATTATTTTTATTTAGTTGTAATTTTCATCTGTATTCATAGTACTTCTCTCGGCACTCATCTACCTCGTTTTTCAATGTGTGCGCTTTTCTGGTCTGTGAGAGATTGCTCAGCGAGGTCGAGGGTTTTTTCATTTGTTACTCAGGATTGTATGGAGATCGCGAATGATAATAATACTTCCGTCGTTTTGATTATTATGAATATTAGTATTATTTTTAGTGTTGTTGTTGTCTGTAGATATTTCTTGAGGTAAGGAATGAGCCTAAATTGTGGTCCTTTTCTTAGTCTCTGTAATGGCTGTGTGAGCAGATATACATATTGCAAAGAAATAAGATATATATATATATATATATATATATATATATATATATATATATATATATATATATATATATATGTGTGTGTGTGTGTGTGTGTGTGTGTGTGTGTGTGTAAATCCAAGAACATATTTCAATATATAAGTATACATATTGATTGGCTGGTTGACTGATTGATCATATTCACAAATTTCTTAGTAATTTAATGATTGTACTGATCTGTTAACTTATTTATTTCCCATTATTTTTGGATACGCTTACTACTGAAAGATTTGAAATCAGAATTATGAGGTGAGTGAAGATGGAATTCAAATCCATAGTGGTTAGGAGGCTGAAGAAAACACTAACTCACTAAACAAACCAGAAATCAAGAGGTTTAGAGGTCATTATATATTTTAGCAATATTGCATATTACTGGTAACTGTAACTGAGAAAGTCCACTGTGCCTCACTTGACCTAATCTGTGGATTATGTGTCTGATAGTAAATAGAGTGTGGTGGGTCGTAGTCGGATTTCAGGAGGAGCTTGAGGTTAATAACCTCACCCAGAAGTGACCTACTGAGAATCAGAATGGCTAAAATCCCCTACAGCCACCCCCTACAAAGGAAAATGCGTATTTATGTATGTTTGTTTGTGTGTATGTATGTATATACACGCAAACATATATACACAGATTTTATGGCCACGAGGAAACAGAAACAACGAAGTGCAAGGCATTTTCAAGCACAATGGAAAAAAGGATTGGTGTAAAAACTTGGTTTGGCAAACAAAACCTGAGGTTGAAGAAGTATATTACCATATTAATGCTTACAACAGCCAGTACAGTTGCGGTATCTCTTCAGATTAGGAACAACTGTTTTGGATTAACCCAGGTGTTGGATTAACCAAGGAGAGGCAAAGAACATGAACTAGGATTACTGAGTTTCTTTAGTATCCTCTTGAACTCTCCTTTGAACATCTTGTGTGAAGGGTTTGTTATGCCAACTCTTTTGTATGGAAATGTAGTTTGAGTGTATAATGCGAATGAAATAAAAATAAAAGGCTGAACCTGTTTTGAGGTGAAGTATTTGTCAAGTTGTTGTGGCACACGAAGGATTGTAAGGAGGAGAACTGTGGAGGTAAGAAGATATAGTAAAATGGTTAGCATAGGCAAAAAGATAGATCAGGGTGTTTTGAGATGGTGTGTTCGTGTATAAAGAATGGAGGATGATATCAGGAGGAAGGAAAGTGCTGAAAAAGTGGAATTATATATTTATATATATATATACACACACACACACACATATATATATATATATATATATATATATATATATATATATATATATATATATATATATATATATATATATATATATATTATATATATATATATATATATATATATATATATATATATATATATATACATATATATATACATTGCAATATATATGTATATATATATATATATATATATATATATATATATATATATATATATATATATATATATATATATATATATATATATATATATATATATATATATATATGTATGTGTGTGTGTGTTGTGTGTTTTTATGTGTCGATGTACCCAGTAACATATATTATGAATTATTTCTCCGTCCGTAAGTTATTTTCGAGCTTCGTGACTTGGCTATCTGAACCAGAATTATATCGAATCGCATTCTAGCGAAAAGCTGGCAATTTCTTAGCAGCAAGACGACGCTTTTGGAAACCTAAAGTGCGTCACGTGGGAATGGCAACAACTTCATTTTTCTTATTTTATTCATTTATTTATTTTTGTTCTTTACAATTTGCCCAGTCCTACTGGTTTGTTAACTGGCAAACTTTTCACCTAAAATTTTTGTCTAACGTGAGATTGGAAACAACTTCATTTTTGTTATTTTTATGTATTTTAGCTATTAGTTCATTTATTTAGCTTGTTCTTTACAACCTGCCCAGACCTATTTGTTGGTAACTTTTTAAACTGGCAAACTCTTCTCTCCTTAGTTTTTGGCCGTAACTTTCTTCCAGTAATTGTCTTTGAGGAAGAACGAAAGGAATAAAACTGAACACACGCGATGGAAACTGTTCAAAGCGAAGAACCTCAAATCTTTTAAAACGTTGAGAGAGGAAGGACGCGTTTTTACGGGTCATTTAGCTTAAAGAACAACTCGAATGATCTCAATCGCAAGATTTCTTTTATAATTTAAATAAGAGCAATAAGATTTATACTCGTATTGCTCAAACGTAAAGTAATGGGATCTTATCGCTATTGCTGTTGGAGGTTATGTTAGCGTACTGTAATAGATCCTGAAGAACAGCAGCGCCATTATGCAGTAAATGTGCCTCAGTGTAGAACTTAGTTCCAGGGGTCCTTTGTTCCTCACCGTTGGACCGTGGAGTAGTCTCCCTGAGGATGTCGTGAAATTGGAACTTCAAAAGTTCAAGCGGAAATGCAATGCATTACTACCCTTACAGTGTACTATTCTCCTTGCGTTTAAATACATTTTTATTTGCTTATTAATTTATTATTTTATTTTTTTCTATTTTAATAAGTGAGATCTCTTCTTTCTGCATTTCCCTTTACCTTCTCTTACTTCCTAATAAACACCATAATATTCTTTGGAAGCTTGAATTTCAAGTCAATGGCCCCTGTGGGCTTGTTCCAAATGAATAGGGTTCACTTTCTGGATAATAATATAATAATAATAATAATAATAATAATAATAATAATAATAATAATAATAATAATAATAATAATAATAATAATAATAATAACAACAACAACAACAACAACAACAACAACAACAACAACAACAACAACATTTACTTAGCCCTGTTATTCTGCACACTTTTTTTTACCGTAACTTGTCAATGATTTTAAACTGGTGCAAGCTTTGTTTAAAGCCAGTCAGTGACAGAAATATCGGTTTCAGAACTACAGTTTTCGATAAATTCTATTAAAGACTTCTAGTATACAAGTTAAAAAGTGCCTCTAGCCTATAATCTGCAAAAAAAGTATGCAGATGTTCAAAATACCATTTATTTCCATTCGAACCAATACCATAAAGTTTGCATAATAGAACTGAATAAAAGTAAACTAAATTGCATTCAATATAAATGATGCAAGATGCCAAATATTGCATACTATCATAAAAATACCATATATATATGTGTGTATATAAATATGGATGTTATTTTTATTATAGTATGCAATATTTGGCATCTTGTATCATTTATGTTGAATTAAATTTAGTTTACTTTTATTCAGTTCTAATATGTAAACATACACTGTGTATGTATATATATATATATATGTGTGTGTGTGTGTGTGTGTGTGTGTGTGTATACACACACACACACATACATACTACTGAAGACTTCTAGTACAAATTACAAAGTACCTTTAATCTATACTATGCAAAAAAAAACTGTAGATGTTCAAAATACCATTTATTTCTGTTCGAAGCAATACCATAAAGTTTACATGACAGATATAAATACATGTAAATAAATTGCATTCAATATAATGATAAAGATGCCAAATATTGCATACTATCATAAAAATAACAAATATATATATATATATATATGTGTGTGTATGTGTATATATATATATATATATATATATATATATATATATATATATATATATATATGGATATTTTTTATGATAGTATGCAATATTTGGCATCTTGGATCATTTATAATGGATGCAGTTTAGTTTAATTTTACTCAGTTCTATTATGTAAACATATATATATATATATATATATATATATATATATATATATATATATATATATATATATATATATTATATATATATATATATATATATTTACATATATTTATATATATATATACACACATACATAAAACGAAAGACAGTCAAACAAAAGACAGCTCTCCCCTGAATCAGGAGATTAAAATGCCAAAGCCCCAAAATCTCTGGGACTCACGAAGGTCGCAGATGTTAACGAATGGATTTTCAGCTCCAGCAAGCGAATAGCGAATCATCATTATGCAGTCCTAAGGCTAAAGGCTAATAGACATACGACGGTGAGCGATGATGTGACGATAATCTTAGCGAACCGGACGTATTATCTCTTAAGAATTTCTTGGCAGAAGGAAAAGCATGAGATTATTTTAATACATGTTCATTATAATGGACTTTTATATTATTGTGTAATCCATCTGTGTTATGATTATATATATATATATATATATATATATATATATATATATATATATATATATATATATATATATATATATATATATATATATATATAGGCGTATATATATATATATATATAATATATACATATATATATATAAATATATATATATATATATATATATAAATTATATATATCAATGGATTACAAAATAAAAACTTGTTAAAATTTTCAATTTTTTATTTAATTTAATTTTTTTCATTTTTTTTTGTAATCCATTGGCTTTAATTTTTTAAATAAATTTATACATTTTACAAAATGGTATTTATTTAAATTTTAAAAATTAATGAAATGGATTACAAAACGTCGGGAAAAATTGTCCCTTCTATTTTTAATTTTTTGATTTAATTTTATTTTTTTTGGATTTTTTTATTTGTAATCCATTGTGCTTAATTTTTAAATTTAAATTTATACCCTTTTTGTAATTTATGTTATTTATTTTATACAGCCCTCGAAAATGTAATGAAGCCATTACGAAACGTCGGGAATAAATTGACCCTTTAATAAGTCTTTATGTCCGCCCCCCATTGATATATATATATATATATATTATGATATATATATATATATATATATATATATATATATATATATATATATATATATATATATATATATATATATATAATATTGTCGGACGGACGAATTTCACTAAAATCCAGCACTGCTGAGGCTGGTGAAGGGCCAGCGGTTTGTTGGCCGCTGGAAGTTCACTGGTCCTGGAAATTGCTGCCCTCTAGCCTCAGTAGTTGTTATTTTATTTAAGGTCAAAGTTAGCCATGATTGCGCGTCTTTCATCGATGTAGGTGTCAACAACGCAGGCCCCCACCGGGCCGTGAATGAAAGTTTCATGGGTCGCGGCTGAGAGTTTCATGGGCCTTTGCTGAGAGTTTCATACAGCGTTACATGCTGTACATAAGACTCTTTTGCGCTGAAGAAACTTCGGCGCATTTTTTAGGCTTTAGTTGACGTGACCTTGATACCTTCTCCGGAGCAGGATCAGTATTTCACTGGATTCCTCCGTAAATCCGGAGTTACAGTAAATCCCTTCTTCATTAAAGCCCTCTACCGTTAATCCGTGATCAGTCAGCATGATCGTCCATGTAAACAAGATCACCAACGTGAGTCCAGTGATGCCTTGCGTAAACAAATCGGTCGCTTGATGAAAGGCTGAGATCTCTCTTCTTAGGCATTGGTTCGGTATTACTTAGTCCTGTTAATAAATCCGCAAGAGAGAAAGTCGTTAGTGCCAAAATATGTCGCATAAATTGGATGTATTTAACCGCCCCCATGTTTCAGGAATTCTTTTTGTAAATCGTAATCCAGTTAAGCAAAAAAGAAAGAAAGAATGAAAGAAAACTTTTACTTTTGCCCCCGTTGCCCTTTTAGACATGTCACTTGTCGTCTGTTGTCATGTATCCTTTGTTTCTTTTGCTTTCTCGTTTCCTCTCTTCTTCCTCTTTCGATTCTTCGTCCATTTTGTTCTCCCCGTTTGGAAGTTTACTTGTTGCATCATTCATCCATGGCCTTGTATTGTCCACATCTCCCTTACGTTTTTCCCAAATAAACTGACACCTGTCAGAAACAGCTTTCCTATTGGCTTTTTTTTTTTTACTAGCTCACTTTTTCATTGATTTTATTAATTTTTTTTTTTACTTGTATCAGATTTATATGAAGAAGAGAGTAACCTTTTTATCTCTTTCGTTTTGTTAAAACTTCTGAAATTCAAATTGTTGTTTTCACGCATTTTCCTTTTACTTTGAGAATTTCTTGCTATACTTCCAAAGGACATTTCTTCTTGATATACTTCCAAAGGACTTTTCTGAAGTTAATTTAATATCCAGTGTATATATATATATATATATATATATATATATATATATATATATACATACACATATATGGCTGCATGCATTTATGCATATATTTATATGTATGTATGTATATATACATATATATCTATATATATAAATATATATATATATATATATATAATATATAAGATAAAATTCATTTAGGAAAGAGAAACAATGAGTGCTGGAAGGCCTTTCGACGTTAGTCCTTTACTTAGCAGACTCTGCAAGTAAAGGACTATAAGTCGAAAGGCCTTGCAGCACTCCATTGTTTCTCTTTCCTTCGTGGATTTTGTCTTTATTCATATATTCATCACGATCCATATTTTCGTGATTCAGTTTTATATTATATATATATATATATATATATATATATATATATATATATATATATATATATATATATATATATATATATATATATATATATATATATTGACTAAAAGCAATGTTTACTTCAGCAGCGGCCATAGTTGGGCAAAACACCACCGATCCTTTTCCCTCTTCGGTAATCTTTTTATTTGAGCTACGGGATTCTTTTTCCAGTTGTGTCTCGGGAATCGCTCTATTTGGTGAGATCAACCTCTGTTGACTCGGGCCTTTTGCTGTGTCGAGCTCGGTTGCCCTGCTGTTTACTGTGTCAGTCTTTCCTCATCTTGTTTTTCTTCCGCTTTTGCTTTACATAATCTCAAAATTTTTGCATTTGTTTGGATTCTGTATTCTTGGCATTTTTTTTTTTTTTCATTGCAGAAAATTCCGTACACTCCTTCTGAGTTATATTCGTTCTATGTTTTTATTTTAGTTTTTTTTTATTGCTGAAAAATCGTACACTCCTTCTAAGTTATATTCGTTCTACATTTTTTTTTTATTTATTTCTTTTTTCATTGCTGAAAATTCCGTACACTCCTTCTGAATTATATTCGTTCTACATCTTTTTTATTTTTTTTCCTTTGCTGAAAATTCCGTACACTCCTGAGTTATGTTCGTTCTACATTTTTTTTATTGCTGAAAATTTCGTACACTCCTGAGTTATATTCGTTCTACATTTTATTTTTTTTTTTCATTGCTGAAAATTTCGTACACTCCTGAGTTATATTCATTCTACATTTTTTTAATTTATTTTTTTCATTGCTGAATATTTCGTACACTCCTGAATTATATTCGTTCTACAATTTTTTTATCTAACTATTTACGATAGTATCCTTGTATCTTTTATAAGCAAGTTGACTTACATTTCAGGCTTAACTCTCCTTCAAGTGCTTTCCTTCAGGTGCATTTGTTGTGCTGTTCTTCTAAAACTTGAGAACTGTCATCTCTGAATCGCTTCCTTTGACCTGTCTGCTGTTACCAGTTTTTTTGTATCTTACAAAAATGTTATCTCTTAAAAAGTTTACTTTAGATACATTCGGGGTAATAAAACTGAACTCGGCTCCTTTCTTGACTTTTATTCTTGACAAGTTTCTCGTTTCCAAGTAACCCAGACAAAAATACCTGTTCTCTTCCTCGCTACATGTTCGTATTTTGCGTTACCGCACTGTTTAAAATCCCCTATTCGTATTCATTAATCATTATTATGAATGTTGTGATTATCAATGTCTGTAGAAATCAAATATCAAATATCGCTCTTCTTTTAGCATGGTATGTTGTTGTTACGTATATATGTATATGTATATATATATATATATATATATATATATATATATATATATATATATATATATATATATATATATATATATATATATATATATATATATATAGAAGGAAAAGGTTGGAAAATAGCTATCGTAGCGTCTCTCTGTTTTGGAATCTCTTAACAATTACAGCTTGTGCCCTCATTAAATAGTCAGACCTCCTCCACAGTCTTGTTTATAGCATAGTTGACGTCCTGCCTTCCAAGAAGGAGAATGTCACTCAGTATTTTAGCTTCCTAGAGATAGGTACTAGTCTTAGAATTCTCTTTACTTTTTATTTTTTATTTCACTTTTTTTTTACCTTGTTTTTATATAGATTATTTAGCGTTTTTGTGATTTTAACTTTTGTAATTGTCGTTTTACTGAGTCTGTATTTAATTTGTAAATTTTGTATATTTTAACAGCACTGATGATGAGACAAAGTCTCGAAAATTTGGCCAATAAACTTAAGATGCTACGATGCTATTTTCCATCCTTTTCCTTCCAGATCTCCGACGTTCCAGATGCCCTAACTTGCCTGAGTATATATATATATATATATATATATATATATATATATATATATATATATATATATATATATATATATATATATATACACACATATATGCACATATATATGTGTGTGTGTGTGTGTGTGTGTGTGTGTAGTTATAGACATAGATATTTTCTCGCTAATAAAAGGTCCCATAATTGCGGTTGGCTTCAGAGAAAAGGAAGGCATCTCTCATCTCCACGTTCACCCTCGAACTGCTGAACCAAGGAACAGCCTCTGAGCACTTCATATATCACAACAGAATCTTGATATTGCGCATATTGGTTCCATGGTACAAACACTTCTTCATGCGCCAGTCATGCATGCAATCTCCCGCTTCCTGGATATCAAGACTTTTTTTAGTTTACTGTAAAAGAAAACTATTGAGATGGCTTTGTCTGTCCGTCCGCCCTCAGATCTTAAAAACTACTGAGGCTAGAGGGCTGTAACTTGGTAAGTTGATCACCCACCCTCCAGTAGTTTTTATTTTGGTAGCGCTTTCCGGAGGCGTCGCCGACCCGCCTTCACTTAACCGCATCAGGGGAGCAACTTAGATCTGCCCGGTCTTGTCTGAGAGTTTCATACACCAGTATACGATGTACAGAAAACTCGATTGCGCCGAAAAAACTTCAGTGCATTTTTAGTTTCCTGTAAAAGAAAAGTATTGTGACGGCTTTGTCTGACCGTCCGTTTTTTCTGTCCGCCCTCAGATCTTAAAAGCTACTGAGGCTAGGGGGCTGCAAATTGGTGTGTTGACCATCCAGCCTCCGATCATAAAACATACCAAATTGCAGCCCTCTAACCTTAGTATTTTTTATTTTATTTAAGGTTAAAGTTAGCCATAATCATACTTCTGGCACCGCTATAGGTACCAACAACACAGGCCACTACCGGACCGTGGCTGAGTTTCATGGGCCATGGCTGAAAGCGTCATACAGCATTATACGCTGTACAGAAAACTCGATTGCGCCGAGGAAACTTCGGCGCATTTTTTACTTGTTTACTTTTTTAATTTTTTTTTTTTATTCCAGCGCCGCCTCTAGTCCATCTGTCCAGTTGTTCCCTCATACCCGCCTCCTTCCTTTCAAAAAGTATTACTTTTAAGCACGTTTAACCTATCACCTTGCATTCTCTCCGCGTGATTAGACCACCTGAAAGTATGCTGGTCCATCTTTTCACCAATGCTAACCTTCTACATATTTGTCTTAGGTCAGAAGGTCCCACCTGTTCAACCCTTCTGATTCCTCGTATACTGGCAAACTATTCGTCTTATTTATAAGTGAAAACGTTCAAGAAGTTGCATATTCTGAAAGTATCAATCATGTAAAGATTTAGATGGAAGGAATAAAAGTATTTTGGAAAAATTTGTCTGCATGTAATTTTCTCCATATGAAGTAAGTTTGACGTTGAAAATGGTAATTTGTTTGATAATTACATGGAAAGTGTTTCAACCAGCGCGACTACAAAACTAAAAAGGCTACAGTACATATACAGTTTCTGTGATGGAATTGTATAATGGGATTTCTTGGGAAGAAAGTAAATGATTCAGTGTAAAACTGTCTCTGAGACAGTGGTATGTTATTCCCCTACAGCTGTGTTATGTCTTAATGTATTGGGTACCATGAGAAGTCAGAGAATGAACTGGATGTAAGTGCAAAGCTGAGGGATTAGAAAATTTGTCTTGAACGGAATGTGAAATGCCTGATGTTGCAGATGATACAGTACTTTCTGATTGGTGATAGGAGAAATTGCAGAGATTCATACAAGAATGTGAACATGTTTTTAAGAGGAGAAAATTGATAATAATTATGTGAAAGACTAACGTTATGAGGAAAATGGGAAACATGAAGCTGGAGCAGTGAATGTGTATATGGAAGGTGGAAGAATGAAAGTAATAGAGTCGTGGATGCATTTTTGAAGATTGGATGAGAGAAGTGGAAAGTCGCAGAGTAGATGAAGCAAGGAAGGTGACAATCTGGATTTAAAAGAACGGAATGTTCTTGGAGTTCAGTGGCAGCCCAACGTGCTTTATATGGACGAATTATTTGGCCTCTATAATTCTGGAAATGAAGTGTGAATAGTGAATACACAAGACGGGAAATAGATTAAAAACATGACAGTTAACTGTTTGCGAAGCATGCATGACCAAAGGGGACTGAGAAATGTGTAGATATATAAAAGTAATGATAGAAATGGTTAGCGTAGGTGAAAGGCTGCCTCAAAGTGTTTTGAGATGGCTCTGTCTTTTGTGAAAAGAATGGAGGATGATTGATGAAAAAAGCACATAGATTGGAAATACTGGGAGGCAGTAATGGGTGGTAACTTAGAAAGTGTTGGATAGATTTTGTGAAAGAGGTAATGGAAAGGAAAGGCCTTAATATTCAGTAAGCAAGATATTGTATATATATATATATATATATATATATATATATATATATATATATATATATATATATATATATATATAATATACTGTATATGCGTGTGCATGTGTCTGTGTGTGAGTGTATCCGTGCCACTGCACTGCGTGTACGTACGCACACATACATACACGTGCAATATGGTGGATGGCATACATGCACGTCTCCGTCCGCTCGTTGACGTCTTTCTTTCCATTTGTGTCAGGATAACATGCTCAGCGGATATTAGATTGAAATTTGCATATAATCAAGGTTACAGGATTACGTCTGACGCGCCGAGGAAGCATTACTCCCCCAGGATAATCTTCTTTTTCATTGGTGTCTTTTTTTCCTTTTAAATTTTTTTTTTTTATATTTGGCCAAAAATTCCGATGAAATATAAACTTGGTTCCTTTATGTAGCATAGTTCTCCAGTGTAAAATGTATATAACCCACAGGATAAGAGTTTGGAAAATTCTTGGTTCATTTTGTATAATCAGTATCAGTCAAAAACACATTATAAAGAAGGATGATGTTACCAGTTCATTTGCAGGGATGTATCCTAAACTTGCTTTCGCTAATGTGGCAAGATTTGTGTTTGTGTGTGTGTGTGTGAGTGTGTGTGAAAAATATGTTCCATACATTACATAAGTAATTTATGGAATCGGCTTCATCTCCAGTTTACAAAATGTTCCTTATCAGTATTTTTATTCTTATGAGATATACACACATAAATAATATGTAAATGTGCATGTGTGTGTGTGTTTGCGTGTGTGTACAAGTTTACCACAAATGCAAAGAGGAGAAAATTAAGAATTTATGTATTTTTAGAAAATTAAGAATAAGTATTTTAATTTTTTATTTTCTACTTTGTATGAACCTAATTTTACATATTTATCACATGCTTGAAATATATATATATATATATAATACACACAAATATATATTATAATGTACGTATAAACGGTCTTCTGTTTCATTTCTTTTAGTTTATATGACAACCTTAGTCTTCACTCTTACTAATTTCACGGGTCCCAAATATATACGTCCTAAATATTTTTAGCGAAATGTTTCTACAGCCTGCTACGAGCACGCTTTACAGTACTCAAAAGTGCTTTCTTTTTCAGTTGCGGTTTGTGGTTCCGCTTTTATATATATTTTTATTTTTCATTTATTCATTAAAGTTTTATTTATTTATTTATTTTTTTTTTTTGGCTGCAACTTTGATACTGTACGAAAGCTGTATAGTGGTATTCTAGTCCAGCGATAAGAAAATCTCTCTCTCTCTCTCTCTCTCTCTCTCTCTCTCTCTCTCTCTCTCTCTCTCTCTCTCTCTCTCTCTCTCTCTCCTTTGTGTGAACTCGAGAGCTATATTATGGCCACAGCTGCTCATTTTAAAGCTCCAGAATGAATCGAGGATGTCCGCAAGGCACACTTAAGCAGTTGTTGCATAAAATTGCTGGTCTGGACGAGAGCCGATAGCTGGGAAAAGGAAGAAGACGGAAGAAAAGCAGAAGAAAAGCAGGAGTTGTGACGTTCACTGAATAACCGTTTGGGATTTCTTTTCCCCTTTACTTAAGCTGAGAGAGGATGTTGTTCTTTGGGTCTTTAAGGGTAAGCCTTTGTCAAAGTTTATATTCAAACAGATTACGTGGAAATATGCACAAATAAACAGACTGCAGTAAAAATATAAAAAAAGTCCATTGAATATGGCTTTTCAACTTGAAATAAATTTCAAAATGTGAAAAGTTGGTTTGACATGTCCGCTGCTGAAAATTGACCTTGCGTTGCATGTGCATTCGGGTAATAGTGACGCCTTATTCTCTGCTGCATAATAGAGGCTGTCATACTTACCTTCGTCTTAAATAAAACCGAAATAAAAGATACTGTAAGTAAAAATAACTGAGGAAAAGATCATTGTGCGGTATGTAGCCTAAGCAGTTTTCGATATCCCACGCAAACCTGACGTGAGAGAGAGAGAGAGAGAGAGAGAGAGAGAGAGAGAGAGAGAGAGAGAGAGAGAGAGAGAGAGAGAGAGAGGGCCAAAAGGTCCCATTTCCCCCAAAACAGCAACTCGCTATCTTTTTCAAAGAAAAAAAATTACAATAGTTTAAAAATAAGACGTACGCATTTATTTTTTCATTTGCATTTGTGTGTACATGTGTTCGTGTGTGCACGCAGCATTCTCTGGTTACCAGTTCCAGTTTCAGTTGAATTTGTTGTTAAAAAAGTATCAAATATAAAGTTTTCGGTAAAAGCTGTAAATGCAAAATGACTTTCACGGCATGAGGCTTGTGAATTTAAGACAATAATTAATGGAGTAGATTATATTTGAAAAAGCTGCAGCGTTCAAGAGATCCAAAGGAACTGTGACAGGTTAGCCTTATGCCTGAGTGTCAGGAAGTACTATTAAGTATGCGGTAAAGTTAGGTCACTCTTTACAGTGTTGTAGTTCATAGAATGTTATACGAAGAGACCCTTCATAAATAATGAAAGGATTATAGTATAGTTTTCTATAGTAAAATCTCTATTATATTCTAGGCTGCCGTACATTTCGAGTACTGTCGAATTTAACTTCGTTTAACAGCCTGGGTCTTTTGAACTTAACCACACCAACGTTTCCCTGACAGACGACGATAGAATACAAAAATTTTTCAGATGAAAAAGCGCAAATCAAATAAAAAATAACATAATGAAACGACGATACATTTCTAAAGGTAAAACATCTTTAAAATGCAAAGTACAGTACCATATCTTACGTATATTTTGTTTACCCTTTGGGGTTTAGTTGGTGATGGATCGAACTCATTATTATGTGAATGTCATTCATTTCTTGGTTTTCTGGCTAGAAACATTTATGCCATTCTATACCAGTTTTTATTTAGTTATTTATTTTTTATTTTTTTCTATAAAAGTAAGGTTTTGGATAATTCTGTTCGACATGACAAATTGAAAACTATTCCTGCATAAAAAAAGAAGAAATATAGAATAATGTGCCAGGTGGTTGATATTGACATTTAGATGCAGTATCCGAAGCCATAAATCAATGAATATTTCGTTCCCATTTATTATTGTTACTAATACTTCTTCTGTTGCTGGTGTTTCAACAACTAATAATGTTACTGTTATTACAACTATCATCGAATACTTTAATAACATTAAATACTCTTAAGTTTTACATAAAATTTTAAAATATTGCCCAAATTAATGAACTGACAATTTACCTTGGAAAGAGCAATATCTGGAATGTATGGATCATTAACTTTATTGCAAGGCGTGGTGGGTAAGGCTTGGGTGCCAATTCTGATGCCTAAAAACAAGTTGATCATATTTTCGTGAACAAAAGCATTAATTCCTAAGGAGCATCAAAATGCATCAGAATGATAATGAATGTGTACTGGGTATTTTTTTTTTAACGTACCAAGACTAGGGACCCAAGTTCCGGAGGATGGCCAATTCCATGGAAAGCATACAAGTATATATATATATATATATATATATATATATATATATATATATATATATATATATATATATATATATATATATATATATATATATATATATATATATATATATATATATATATATATATATATATATATATATTAATTACATACATACATGCACATAAATACATACTTACGAAGCTGCGAAACTTAGTGTAGATAGTATTGTACTCCCAATATTTAACTCTTAAAATGCAATGTGTGAAAGCCAATAAGAATTAAAGCTTGCACTTTTAGCATTTTGGGAAAGAATTTTTCCGTTATTTATTTCTAATTACTTGCGTTAACGAGTCCTCCATTATTTACTGTCATTTACCGCAATATCCGCAGGTTGAGAACGACTTTCTTATCCATCAAAGAACTCGGCCTTAGCTTCGTTGCCTAACCCGTGGACGTAAACGTCAGGTTTCCTTTGGGAAGGATTAAATCCCCCGGTGCGTGAAATGACAGAAACTGTAACCCGGCCCTTTGCCAGAGAAGGAAGTTCAAAGAGCTTCCCTGATAAGAGAAAAGTTCAAAGACCGTGTAAAGTTCCGCTTGAAGTTCCTCGCGTAAAAAAGGAGAGTCGCTTCCCGAAATATGTTTTAGCCCCCGGGCTATGAAATTTGCCTCCTCTCTTCTGTATCCTGATGAATATTCAACGTGGGCCGAAAATGCTTATGAACTTTTGTGCCGTCAACGTCATTCTCTCTCTCTCTCTCTCTCTCTCTCTCTCTCTCTCTCTCTCTCTCTCTCTCTCTCTCTCTCTCAAGATCTTTTGAGGTCCTCCTAGGAGAATGAACTCGAGGTGGCATAAGGCTCTTAGGAGCAAGAACACGTGGGGGCATGAAGCCAGTTTTGCCTAAAGACAACAACATCAGTAAAAATATTACCTTACTTTCTCTCTCTCTCTCTCTCTCTCTCTCTCTCTCTCTCTCTCTCTCTCTCTCTATGCTTCTAGGAGAAAAATCACGTGGTAGCATAAAGCCAGTTTTCTCCAAAGACAACACCGTCAGTAAAAATATTCCTCTCTCTCTCTCTCTCTCTCTCTCTCTCTCTCTCTCTCTCTCTCTCTCTCTCTCTCTCTCTGTAAACGTGAAAGGGTAATTATTACGTTTCGTATATTTGACTGGGATCTATTACAAGAGAAAAAAAGATTGTGATTTGGACTCGCGACCGAGCTATCACTACAAATTTTTTGTCAAAATGCAAATTTTCACTTTTTGATCGCTCATTTACACATGAAAGTTTGAGGAGCGCTGCGTTCCGTTCCATTGGAGATTATCCTTTTTTTTTTTACTTTTTTTACTGTCAACTACTTGCGAGCTATATTTTAAATTAACCAGATAGATCAGAAAATGAAAGGAAAAGTTAAAATTATTATATATTGTGCATACACGCACACACGCGCGTGCGCGCGCAGACACACACACATATATATGTATCTGTCATTTATATGAGCTTTCTATGTAAACTTATTTTTATATTTCTTCAGCCTGCTAAGTATAGGACGACAGTCGAAAGGCCTCGCAGCACTCCAGAGTTTCTCTTTCCTTCCTTCTTTGTTTGTGCATTTTATATATATATATATATATATATATATATATATATATATATATATAATATATATATATATATATATATATATATATATATATATATATATATATTGTTTATATATATTGTTTGTGTGAAGTGAGTATGCCTGTGTCTCTGTGTATAAGTATACAGGAAGGTATACATACACTCTTACACATACATATATATATATGTATATATATGTGCGTACATGTGTGTGTGTTTGCATTTGTTCAATAGCCTTTGCACGTCTCGACCCTTGAATGCTCTACTGGACACAAGTTGCAATTACAGTTTTTCCACAACTAAAAAAAGGAAATAGGTAAAAATACGGACCTGTCACATTAAAACCCATTAGCGACTTGAAAAGGAAGAAAACTGCAGATGAAAGAAGGCGACAGGTGAGTGAGGGATTCCCTCCCCAACGAATTAATTATCAGCGCCATTTTGCCTAGATGCTTTCAAGATCCCTTGGAGATTAAACGCTTCCTCCTTCTCCCTCACCTCTTCCCTCTGCGTTCCGCTCTTCCTTCCTTCCTCTCCTCCTCCTCCTCCTCCTCCTCCTCCTCCTCCTCCTCCTCCTCCTCCTCCTCCTCCTCCTCCTCCTCCTCCTCCTCCTCCTCCTCCTCCTCCTCCTCTCATTCCTCATTCCTCAGGGAGGGCTGGGGTCTGCAAAGGGAAGGGTTATCGAATTACCTAAAGAAAAGTGAGACGAATTTTAAAGTTTTTTTTATTTTTTTTGGTAAATTTGAAAGATATTTCTAGCAAATGTTTTTTTTTATATCGTATCATTTTTTCAAGTACAAAATGCAACTGGTTAGTAAACCTAATGCCCGAATCTAACACATACACGGAGGAAACAAGACCAGGGAACTAGGAGGAAGGGGTATGAAATTAATAACCGATTATTATCAATTCAATATCAATTATTAGTTCAATAATCAATTTACATTAAGTAAATGTGGAAGAGGGGCTTCACGGGTGTTATGAGGTCTTCATGGGATGAGTAGCTTTCCCTTTAAGCTCAACGGAAATTTTCCCAGAGAGAGAGAGAGAGAGAGAGAGAGAGAGAGAGAGAGAGAGAGAGAGAGAGAGAGAGAGAGAGAGAGAGAGAAAGAGAAGCCCTTTTGCAGTCGAAAGTGGAGTATAACGATGAGGCTCCCCAAATATGAGAGCAACACGCCAAACAAGGACGAAGAAATCTTGCATAATTATTGTATTTTTCCTACCTTTGGTATCATTCGTACTGGCGTAGCACAAATGCAATTAGAAATACGTCAGTGCATTAGCATTAGAAAATTATAGATAGGAGTTTAGATAACGCGCACACACACACACATATATATATAACATATATTATATATATATATGTATTCATATGCAGGTGTATGTATATATATATATATATATATATATATATATATATATATATATATATATATATATATATATATATATATATATATATATATATATATATATATATATAATATATATATATATATATATATATATATATATATATATATATATATATATAAATGCAGTTTATATATATATACAGTATATATATATATATATATATATATATATATATATATATATATATATAGAAGTAATCAACACACAGCCACGTTTGGGGCAGAAATAAATCTCTAATTTTACTCACATCGGGATTGAACCCAGATCTTTCAGTTGGCAGCGCCCCAATTGAAAGACCTGGGTTCTGATCCCGATGTAAGTCAGAAATTTATATATATTATATATATATATATATATATATATATATATATATATATATATATATATATATATATATATATATATATATATATATATATATATACATATACATATACATATATAATAAGCAGTCGCTCCCATCTACATATCCTAATACATACTTTGCTTCGTTCGTAAATAGTTTTTATTTCTCCTTAAATTATTTTCTGTATCATACGCCCTCAGCACGCTCTCCGTTAGCCCTCTGCTACATAGGTACTTCATAAACACACTTGATGCCCCCATCCTCCTCTTTGTCTAAACCTACTCTTGTGGTCTAGTGGGCTTGATAATCACCCTACCTGAGAGAACGCCAGCGTTCGATTTCTGGACGAGGCAGAGCTGTTTAGGCAACTTTTGTTTTGTAGTCTTCCTGTTGACTTAATGAGGGAGTTATTCACCTGATACCTAGCTGGTCGACAGTGACGGGTTGCCGTCATAGGTGATACAGGTACGGGGCTAACAGTACGTCACGGTATCAGTGTTGCAACCGGAAGGGTATGCCTTTTGGAAACATGTCATCTAATAGATAGAGTGCTAGGTGACTTTATAATCTATATATATATATATATATATATATATATATATATATATATATATATATATATATATATATATATATATATATATATATATATATATATGACTGTGAAATATTTTCTGTTAAGACAGAATTCCATCAAATATAAGGAGCCCACATTTTGGGCGTTTTTATGCATTTTTATATTTAATATATATATATATATATATATATATATATATATATATATATATATATATATATATATGTGTGTGTGTGTGTGTGTGTGTGTGGAACTGTGTGACTGTGTGTAAGTGAGTGAGCAGCTGGTAATCAAATGATCATTGATTTTTAAAAAGATCCCCTCCTGAAATAAATGATTTAATAATGTATTAAATCCTACTTGTTGAGTTGTGTGCAAAAGGCAGGAGGCAAACCACGTTGTTTCACCAATTCTGGTGTAACACCTCTCTGTAAAATTCTAGTGATTTTTAATTAGAAGGCTCATTCAAAAAACGTCTCTTAATCTCATTCTTCTCATTCTAATATTTTTAGCATGAATATCAAAATTACAAAAGTACTATTAACCTCTGGTAAGGTGATTTTGCTGCTACTACTACTGATACTGCTGTTTATTGTAGGGGGTAGTGCCGTCAGTGCACCTCTTGCGGTGCACTGTAGGCATTACTTAATGTTCTCTGCAGCGTGCCTTCGGCCCCTAGCTGCAACCCCTTTCGTTCCTTTTACTGTACCTCCTTTCATATTCTCTTTCTCCCAACTTATTTCCACCCTCTCCTGACAATTGATTCATCGTGCAACTGAGAGTTTTTCCTCCTGTTACACCTTTCAAACTTTTACTGTCCGTTTCCGTTTCAGCGCTGAATAACCTCATTGGTGCCAGTGCTTGGCCTTTGGCCTAACTTCTATATTCAATTCAATTCAGTACTGCTGTTACTACTAATAATTTTAGTAATAGTAAAACTCGTATTGAATTGTGCCACAATAGTTGTAATTTTCGTGGAATTGCTTTAGAATGAAATTCATATTAGGAAGATTAATCCTTAAGAATTAGTTTGTGGTGACTTTTTCAACGATCTGAATAGAGGTGTTACATAATAACAGTAAAATATTTTGTGGCCAATCCCATTTTAAAAAAGAATTTTGAACAGATACACTACTGTTTTATGTAGGGAATTTAAATGTTCATTGTATTTAGTAATTATTAGTTGGTTTCGTTATTTTCAGTATCCGCAAAAAAATGCCTTGGATGATAAACCACATAATAGATAAACAGAAGCCCTTTGAAATGAAACAACACGACAAGACCCGACGTTACGCAACACGGAGTTAAGCCACAGTGACTTATTACACCAATTACTGCGTATTTCGGAGTACGAGTACGTTCTGCGAGCTAGCCATCTGAGCTAATTAAATTATGAAGCCGATGAGTCTCAAATCAAGTCCCTATTACCCTTAAACATATGCCTTACGATATCAAGTCTCGGGGGGAGTCCATTAAGCTTGTTTAGGAACATCGCGTCTGAATCCCGCCTCGTGATGAAATTGAGACGCAGTAGAGCGATTGCGAATTACCTCACAGCGAGTCGTCTTCGTAATGGGCTTCTTGAGCAACAGTGGGTTGACAGGTAGGACGAATTGGGTCGAACTGATTTTACATAAGATGTAAATTGAACCAGTTTTTTCTCAACAGCCAATTCTTCTCCCGCTTACGCTCTCAGTCTCTATGCAGATGGGGTTGTTACGTAACTCAGTCCAATTCCACACACATCTTTGTCTGCCCTCCCATCCAGATCTTTGATACGTTTCGCGCAGATTACCCGTCTGTTCCTTTATATTTGTAATTTTTTTGGGACGTTTGGTTAAAAAAAATCCGTTTACTACAGAGTCTTGTAATCTTGCTCTCGTGAAAGGGTTCTGACTGTCAGATATGGATATTACAAACTTAATTACCAAATATTCATTTGGCTCGTGTTTGCTAAATTTGGTGTCAGTGATGTTTGAAATAAATTATTATTTATTATTATTTCTGTAGATGAAACCTATTCACATGGAATAAGCACTCCAAAGGGGCCATTGACTTGAAATTCAAGCTTTCAAAGAATCTTGGTTTCAACCTCCCACCGTAAACCCAACACTGCGGCAGTAACTGATCATGATACAGAGCCAGTGATTTTTTCATCGCCCTGGGGGAGGCGCGAACTCGCGACATCTGAGCGTTATTCCACGACACTAGCGACCATATCAGCGGACCAGTACGCTTTTTAAATTTGGCCAAGGCCTGGACAGCTGTCCAGCAAGAAAAATAATCCATACTAGTGCAGATTTAAGGCTCTCGCTCCTTCATGCACTGCTTGATAAACGTATAAGTAACCAATGGTCAACAGCAGATTTGTTAAGTTTTGATTGTTTACGGTTAATGCCTCGTTATTTTTCATTATAGTTTATGTCAGAGATATGTATAACCTTTCCCATTTAGCATTCAGATATCTCTATAATTTTTTTTTCTTATTTGGACATACTGCTTGGATGAAACCTGTAACTTTTATAGTTGCTCAGTGTAAGAAATCTCATTTTTTTATTAATTAATGTGGAGCCAGGTGAAACTATAATTTCTGTTATATCGAGTTGGTGTGCGTAGAACCTGATTTTCCCTCCATACATTTCAACAGCCAATATATTGGAACTGATGACCTGTTATAATCATATTGGTGTAATTAACCGGCCTTTGACTTCAAAACTATTTTTTTTATTCCTACGTAAAAGTAAAACTTGCAACAAATCCTTTAAATCCGGTGATAACTGCGTCACCAGGACAGGCCCCAACGCCACGGGAATAAGTGAGTGACGTAAAACTGCAGTGCATCCAGGCAAAATGCCCCAAAAATCCGAATCGAACAGAAAGCAGAAGATAAAATGCAATTAATAACGGATCGATGCGTGATTGCCCCGGGGCCAAAGGGCTCCCAAACAAGAGTTAAAGTAGCGTGGCAATAATAGACGTCCCCGAAAATTTATCAGTGGCTTTTTATTCGGCCGGCGCAATAAATATCCACAAGTGGTAATCGAGGTATGGCTGGGGGAAAAAATGACTCCTGTGAGTGGTCTTATTGTAGACGTATTGTTTGTCTGTCCTTTTTTTCACTGGGTTACTTGTTTGTTCTTCTTATGCTGTTGTTCGGCTTTGGTCTGCTTGATGCCATCAGCTGTGCCCTCGTGTGGATTTGTCTTTAGTGTCCTGTGTTATTTATTTATTTATTTTGCTCATTATTATTGTCGCCCCCTAGCTATTTTTCGCGTCTTCAGCTTTCTTTACATTTCATTAACTATTATGCAGTTTATTTTGACAGGCAGTCGAAATAAAGCTATCGGTTTCTCTACTATTTTTATTGCAGTGACTTGATTCCATGCATTTCAATTAAAATACAAAGGTAAAGGAATCCTGGCATTCTTATTTAGCTCAGGTCTGTCAGAAACAAGGAAAACGATATGAGGCTTCATGGAAAAAGAGGCAAGAAGAGAACCACAAATCTTGGCAATCGAGGAAAAGACCAGTCACCAAACCGAACAGTCCAAAGACTGCTGATTTCACAGAGTGAGGGGATGGCTCGGCAGGTGTTACTAGGCAGTCTTAAGGGTGGACGGCGCATGGCGGAGGATTTCCTTCTTTGATCTTGATAGAACGGTGGTCAAATAACATCTGTAAGAAAGAGATACAAGAAGACCTTGCTCTGGAAAGAATATAGAGTGAATCGGCAATAGAAGGTCGAGGAATTGCTGAAGTTTGTAAGAACGGTGCTGAAGGAAGACCCAGTTTCCTCAACAGTTTTACAAGGGCGGTACTGACGAGAATCCATATTTCCTCATAGTAAAAGAATACTTTTCCTTTTAAATAAAACCGTCTGTTAATTCTCAGTCAAATCAAAGTTGCACGAGCAATATCAGAAGGAAAAGCTAGGAATGATACGTCCTTAGTTTGACAAACTGGCGTAGGCCATTTTTTCCCCATTCTGAGAAAATGGGTTTCAAAGATTTTAATATTATTCAGAGCTTGTAATTAGCTCATCTTTTGAGGAAATTTGGTTTGAAAATGTAACAACACAGACAGATAAAGTTTTGACATGTTAAAGAATATCAAACACTGAGTCACTTTGCTGGAAAACTCAAAACTGAAAAAAATTGGTTTACGCAAGTTGGTCAAAACGAGAACGAACTGATGCGCCTATTTTCACAGCCTGTTTGCAGAGCAGAAGTTTTCAAACCAGTTGTCAAAACGAAAGCAAATTCTGATGAAAGAGAGGAGTATGCTTCAGCCAAAGAGGCTAAGACCTCGCGCGCAGAGGGTGCTTCAAAGGCAGGTTTACGGGTACCACAGCAACAGTAACCATGGAAATGATACGGGTAAGAGTTGCGTAAAGAGATTTCGCTTCTTATGCGCTCTGCCGGAGAAGGAAGGAGGAGCGACTTAACTTCATTTCCGTAGCACATTTCACTGAAAGGTTGTGCGTGAGGCAGTATTAAAGAATAAAGGTTCGTTTACAATACGTATGGGCGTATGTGTGCATTTATGTATGTAGTATCAACTGGTCTTATTCTGCTGATCATTTATAATATATATATATATATATATATATATATATATTATATTATATATATATATATATATATATATATATATATATATATATATATATATATATATATAAATATTACAACGGCCTTTAAACTGCAATTTAGTAAATTGTTGGATAATCTCTCCACGGAAACCACTAAATCATTAAACAGTGAAGTGAATAAAGGAAGAAATTCTTTAATAAAAGATTAAGGTTAACGAGTAAGGTATCACGATCACTATGAACATCATGTAAGTAAATATATATATATATATATACATATGTGTGCGTGTTTGTGCATGTGTTCACATGTTGTGTATACCCGCGTATGCACAGTTGTAATGGTAGAATCTTTCAGATGACAAAATCCCAAGTTTATATGAAAAAGCTGACAAAAAAGAGAATCTCCATATGTAAACAAACGAGCAAATATATGCCAGAAGCCAAACAAAACAAACGAAAGGACAAAAACAAAAGGACAAACGAACAAACAAAGACCTTTCCTGACCATGACGGCCTCGTGTGAGACCCAGCAGGAATGGGTCACACGTAGACGGGCGGCGGGCGTGCCGATTCCTTTGTTTTGGAATAATGGGTTCGTGGTTGTGACAGAACAATAATAGTGAGTGCGTGCGTGTGTTTATGTGTGTGCTTGTGTTGGGGGTGGGGGGGAGGCCATCCTGGCTTCTCTTTCATCTCCCAATGGAAACTGTTCGTAACGGTGTCTCTCTTTTTTTTTCATTTCTTTATTGTTTGGGCTTTGTGTATAATTACGTTTTCTGTTCACGATGTGATACAACGTCCTCGGCCGCCATTTTCTTGATTTTTTTTTTAGATCACAGTTTTTATTATTATTATTATTATTATTATTATTATTATTATTATTATTATTATTATTATTATTATTATTATTATTATTTATTTATTTATTTATTTATTTCAGGTAGAGCGTACCGTCACTGGACCTTAATCGGAACACAGAATAATGTATATAAAACCTTATTTTAAAAATGAATAATGTCTGCATTTGCCTGTCATTGCAAGCACAATACTTCCTCATACGATATATTTCCGTAAATCTTGGGTGTTTATCTGTCCAGCTGCATAATAATGTTTGGTCACATAATGAGCGAAATACAGGAAGAGAATGGGCATGGTTCTCTCTCTCTCTCTCTCTCTCTCTCTCTCTCTCTCTCTCTCTCTCTCTCACACACACACACTCTCACTCACACACACACACACACACACACACAATATGTATATATAAATATATATATTCAGTTGCAACCTGACTTACGCAAGAGCAACAATATATTTATGTATATATATACATACATACATATATATATACTGTATATATATATATTTTTTTATTTATTTATACATTTTTCTGGCACTCTTCTTTTATTTTCTTCAAGTACTAATACACATGTGTCATCTATAACATAACAGCACTTCCACTATCTCCAGTGAATACTTTTCCCAGTCTTCAAAGGGATATTAATCTAATGAGGTCAAGAAGCATTTTGTTCTAGGGTCTAAATCGAGAACCCCCTCCTTCCCCACCCCCCCACCCCTCCCACTCTCCCTGTCCCCTTTGGTCCAATAATTACGCAAATGAATATTTTCTTCGCCCTGCAGCTCATTGTATTCTTTCCTGGCACAGTTATTAGAGCAATTTTTCCACCGGAAAACACTCAGGTTTTTGCCGCTGGACTGAATCCTATTTCCCGTCCTTCTGTTCTACGTTTTTCATTCCCATTTTGATGAGCGACTCAAATAGGTACGCTGTTAGGAATGGTATTGTTCAGGCTTCTTTAGACTACAGATGGGGTCATTATTATTATTATCCAAACACATACGAAAGCTTTTCGTGTCTATATGTCATGGTAAATGCATTTACAAAATTGGACTTAATTGCTTGAAATTATGCCATAAATGCATTGATAAAATTGGACAAATTTGTGATATCACGTCATTATAAATGCATTAATAACGTTGGTCTTAGTTCTGTGAAATCATGTCGTGGTAAATGCTTTACTAAAACTTGGCTTAGTTACGTGAAATGATGGGTTGGTAAATGCATACGATAAAATGGGACTTAATTGTGTGAAATAATTTCATGGTAAATTTATTAACAAAATTGGACTTAATTATGTGAAATTCTGCCATGGTATATGCGTTAATAACATTGGGCAATTGTGTGAAATCATGCCATTTTGAATGCATTAACAGAGTTGGATTTAATTGTGTTGTGTAAAATCATATCATGAAAATGCATTAATAAAATTGGACTTAGATGTATATAAACACTGACTGCAAGGACATAAATATCATGAGACTTTGGTAATAATAATGATAAAAATAATTATAATTATCATAGTTTTAGAAGTTCAAAAAGGATGAGATAAAGATTTGACTATTGCAATAAGTAAATAGATAAATGAATTGTCTTTTAATAAAGTTCATACTCAAGTGTGTAATTATCCGGGCTCTCAAAACAATTAGCCAAGAATTCTGATCCTCGAAATGCAGCACGAGATGGAAATTCGCCCTACGACAAGGCGATAATAATGTGCAATGGCCTTCAGTCTTCTTAGGAAGCCGGAACGACGCATACCAGCCGTCTCATCTTTTTCCTGCCGAATATCTCCACTTCCAATTCCCTCGCTTATTTGCAAGGGAAAAATGCAGGCTCCGAGTTGTTTATGAGCGGCGAGTGAAGTCAGACGCACGTGGAGATGTGAGCGTGAATTATAGTCATTCAGATTTACGCATATAATGGTATCTTGCGTAAACACACAAACACACACACACACACATATACATATATATATATATATATATATATATATATATATATATATATATATATGTAAACAAAGATACATAAATACATGATTTTTTTACGGCATAGTTTATCTCTTGAAAGGTTTTCTTTTAAGGCATCTGCCATAGTGGCATCAATACGGTTTCTTGCAGGGATATTCGCATCGTCGGAAGTTTTTGCGACTCTCACGCGTCAGTTTCTGGTGACAAATACGCAGACTTCTTTCTTCCATTTTTTTATATATTTTTATTACGACACTGGCATTTTCAATCGAATCGACTCTTAACTTCCAGTTGTTGTTGTTGTCTGAGATTAAACTGGCTATATGCCAGCACGGGCCCTTGCTCATAGAGAAGCCCGTGTGGGTCATTCTGGTGATACGCCAGTGATATGAGTAATCATTTATAAAGAGTTTCATGTTAGGTTCTGGGTGGTGGAAAAAACGGGAGCTGAAAAACTCTACGGCGTTATCATGCCGTATTTCACTTACTCGAGAATGTTTTGATAGTCAAACGGTATCGATCTTTCAGTGGAAGGCATCGATGGAGAAAAGGGAAAGATTTTTAGTAGATGGAGACGTGGATTTTCGCAGTGGCTGTAAGAAGGACGTGTCGTTGTGTATGCTTCTTAAGGGGTAGGGTATACCTTTAATATTTTTTTTATGGTTCTTGGCCTGTGTTTGCCCCTCTTAGGAGACCGTAGAATGTAAGCGTATAATTGTTTTCGTTGCTTATCCTTATTCAGTAAGGCGATAAAGTTAAAGTGGTAAAAACTTGAGTGGAAGAATGTTAAAATGGTAAAAGTTCAAGTGGAAAAACGTTAATATGGTAAAAGTTAAAATGGTGAAAGCTTAATTGGAAGCAAGTCAAGATGGCAAGAGCTTAAGTGGAAGAAAGATAAAGTGATACAAGCTTAAGTGGAAGAAAGTTAACTTGGTAAAAAGATTGACAAAAATTAAAATGGTAAAAGCTTGACGAAAGTTAAAATGGTAAAAGCTTGAGTGGAGGAAAGTTAAATTGGTAAAAGCTTGACGAAAGTTAAAATGGTGAAAGCTTGACGAAAGTTAAAATAGTAAAAGCTTGACGAAAGTTAAAATGGTAAAAGCTTGAAGAAAGTTAAAATGACAAAAGCTTTAGTGGAATAAAGATAAAATGGCAAAAGCTTAAGCGGAAGAAAGTTAAAATGGTAAAAGCTTGACGAAAGTTAAAATGGTAAAAGCTTAAGCGGAAGACAGAACTATAGTTCAGAGTTTCCGTCGTTAGAAGTTAGGGTGCCAAACGGGAAAAGAAAAACACTAGGTAAAGAAACCGAGCAACCGCCATTGAAAGTGACTGACGGCTGCTTAAGTGCTGTTCATTGAGAGTCTGCGAGGTAGGAGTGCCGCAAGGTGGTTGGGTTGATATAAGAAGAGTTTGAACATTTGGTAACAAAATCAAGGAGGAGAGGTTCTGCGTGTCGATAAGGTTCTTGGCTTATTCTCCTGAAATATTTCATACATACTACAGGAAGATTTTAAGTAGTTCCATGGGAAACGATATTTACTTACAATTTTTAAAGAACTTTCAAACATGAACATAAAATATTTTATAGAAGTATTAACACGATTCTTGGTAAACACTATGCATATTGTATTGCGATTTGAACATTAATGTAGCTGTGTAATTTCAATGCGTGACTGTTTTCAGTCTATGCACGTTATACCTTGAAATTCAACCCAAAAAATTTATCCTTTTAATCCCTCGACCTATAACTACCTCAAGGTCATTAATGTACTCTCCCATCACAAGGAGAAGCAAAACAAAATATTCAGATTGTAAGTTAGTAGTCCCTTGAAAATGCCACAGTGGCGGAACAGCTGTCGTGACAAAAAAAAAAGTTAAAGAAAAGCCCTTTGCGTGTTTTTCATCATACTGACGTATGAAAATCGGAAAAACTCCGACAACATGAAGATTCCTGCCAGAAACATGTCACTAAGGCATACATACTATATAAATTATATATAGTATGTATACTTAACTATGGATCTTTTAGCCATTATTATTATTATTATTATTATTATTATTATTATTATTATTATTATTATTATTATTATTATTATTAAATTATTATTAAACCTTCCTATCTCTTCTCATTTTGTTGTACTAAAAATACGCCGGTGGATACTGGATTGCACTTCTCTATGTACCTCGTTCGTTTTCACATTATGCTTTCATGAAATTTGCCTACGAATAAAGTGCCTATGATCATGTCGTTATTCTTTCATTATAATTCTTTTCCTTCTTCCTCTTCTCACCTTATGGTCATGTCGGCGTCGCTGTTTGTAATGAGCCTCCTCCACTTGTCCCTATTCTGTGTCATCCCTTCCTTTATTCCCTTTTCTCTTGAATTCAGTTCCATTTTCTCTTGGGCCTTCCTCTTCTTCATTTCCATGGTCTCTCTTGCAACTTGTCGTTCATCGTCTCCCATTCGCTGCAGATGCCCAGACCACCTTCATCTCGACTTTTGAGCTTTCTTTGAAGTTTACAGATTTTTTTATCTATTTATATCTTAGTCTGTTCATTTATTCTTCCTTTTTCTATTCTTCTTTCAGGTGAACACCATATTCTTTGGAAGCTTGAATTTCAAGTCAGTGGCCCCTGTAGAATGGTTCCATATGAATAGGGGTTTAGTTTCTGAATAATAATAATAATAATAATCATCATCATCATCATCATCGGAACGTCTTCATTTCCACTACATCCAATTTATTTTGCGCTATTTTCTTCAGTGTTGCCACTTGTAGCCCATTCAACTTAAGCCAGTCCTACTGCCACCACAGGTACCTTTCCTTCAGCCTAATGGGAACCCCCTTGTGCCAGAGCTGACGGCTGACAACCCCTCCTCCTCCAGAGTACTTCATCCGGCTTGAATCCGATGGTTAACCTCGTAGTCCATCACTCTCAGCATCTATTATTTAGCCTAGATACTTGAAGACTCTTGGTGTTCACTTCTCCCAACTCGGTCTTGGCTTGCTAGTCATCATCCATCCAATTTGTTATACATCCAGTCATTGTTCGATTTACCTTCATCCGTCAAGCCTTTACTAAACTTATCACCACCTTTTTTAGTTTTCTGTAAAAGAAAAATATTGCGCCGGCTTTGTCTGTCCGTCCGCACTTTTTCTGTCCGCCCTCACGTCTTAATAACTAGCCTCAGTAGTTTTTATTTTATTTAAGGTTAAAGTTAGCCATAATCGTGCGTCTGGCAGCTATATAGGACAGGCTACCACCGGACCGTGGTTTAAGTTTCATGTGCCTCGGCTCATACAGCTTTATACCGAGACCACCAAAGGACAGATCTGTTTTCGGTGGCCTAGATTGTACGCTGTACAGAAAACTCGATTGCGCCGAAGTTTTTTCGGCGCAATCGAGTTTTTTTTTACTTGTTTTTACTTGTTTTTAGATAAAATCCATTTTTTGTTCTAGTATGATAACATATACTAGAACGCCGGGAAAATATTAATATAACTCACCATTAAACTCAGTAATTATACGTACGTTTACAAAAGATTATCCATAATTCAAGTATTTTATAAACTGTCGTAATTAGTATATACTGGCTGATCTAGAGGTAACTCGGTTAAGTCCTCATTGCCTTCGATACCATGGCACCACACCTGTCTCGTTGTGTCCCACAACCATCACACATCACATCCTCAAAACTGGTCGCGTTGACAGGGGCTCTGTCTCTGTCAGATATTCGAGCTTGGAGTTGGCGGGAGTAGCGAAAGTTAATAAAAGTCCATAAAACGAGATAAAAATAAAACTATATAAACGTAAATAAAACAAGTATATATAAAAAACCAAAAATAAATTAAACGTACTAAATAATATTTGGTTATTGAAATTCGCTTCCTTTTGTCAGGTAACGACATTTAAATTTTACGATAGTAGGTTTTTATTTTTTAAGAACTTTTACATTTTTTTAAACGAGATGTTCTTTAAATGTTAATAGATTTAAGCATAATACCAATGATGCCTTATCATTGGCTGTTAAACATTGTAGTACAATCATTCTTCCATCAATAGCAATTTACTATTTATTTATTGATCACAATAGGTTGTTGAAAAACTAACTTTAAAGTCAAAAACTTTTAGAATCTCGTGAAATGTCATTATATGAAAACCGTCGGATGGGGAGCCAAATATCTTCTATTTTTATCATGCCTCGTGGAAACAGACACTAAGGCAGGTGGTGGGTTAGGGCAAAAATCCTAATGAAGGGACAGAAGCAGATGTGAAGATAAAAAGAAACTGTCGCCGCCCCTGTAAGTTAGTTCGTGTTGGTCGGTGCCGAAATTTCTGCAATAATGTTGCAGTGATCATTAAAGAGATTTCTCTCCAGTGTCATGAAATATGCGATAAGCCTTTTGTCATAAGCAACTAAAAAGAGGATTTATGATTATCAGTTTCATCCAGATATATTTTCAAAAGGAGGGCTGATTGCCTGACATGTTGTGACGCCATGCCAGTGTGAGCTATGATAGGAGACACTATACTTTTTAATATGCATGAAAATAGGGAAAAAATTAATAGATAAAATAGTTTTAGGTTTTGAAATGAGGCTAAAGGAGAAACATTAGAAGAATCACTTGCAAATATTTAAAAAGACAAACCGATTGTGTTATGATCTATAGATTCGTGATTACACTCTGAAGCTTGAATTCTAATCATGATGCTGAAGGTCACCTTTCAGATAAATTTCCATCACATGGCAATGAAAGAGAGAATTTAATTATGAACGTTTGCCGTCGTTTAAACCCTGTTGCCAGGCAGGACTGTGGCGGAAAAATGTAATCCTCGAGGGCTGATATCCTATATCGAATTCCCTAATTGTTATGCAGATCTGTTGATCTGTTTACAAATTGGTCGTATCAATTGATGGCCCATTGCTTAGTGATTTCCCAAATTGATATGTTTCATTCACTGTTGGATTACAAAGTTCAGAGAAGCATGCGTATATGCAGTATTTGTGTAGTATCTAATTGTCCCTCTACTTTTTTTTTTTTTCATTATTAAGCCGTCCCCTTCCCCGCCGCCGGTTGCAGGGATGGCTCCAGAGAAAAAACATTACAAGTCACTTCCACATTCATGCTATGAATGCTGAATCATGGATGAAGCTACGTTTAGGAAATTTTCATAACCTTAGCCAATCTTTAAAAAAATACTCAAAATAGCTCGAGTCTTAAAAAGGAGAAAGAAGTCCACAGTTATGTAACTGTACAAATGTATTTAAAAATAAAGCTACACAGAGAACTTTCGAGAATATGTACGATTCCCCTTTTCATTTGAAAGGGGAGTCATGTAGATTCTGGAAAGCTGTCTGTATAGATTTATTTTTAAAAACATTTGTACAGTTACATAACTGTGGACACGTTTCTCCAATAGCCACTATGTATACTTTCACTATAGGATCATCATCAGCACGTTTAATCCCTATACCTTTTATGCCATTCACCTCTACCATGTACACACGGTTTGACATCCTGGATGTTAAGGCTAAGGCCCTACCTTCTTAAAGCTCTTTCACGACATCTATCTTGAGTTTACTGTCTTTCTTTAAACCTTCCTTCGATCTCTTCTGAATGATGTACTCTTTTCACCAACCTGTTGTCTCCTTGTTTTTTCGCATGCCCGAACAATAACAAAACGCTGATCCGTCTTTTCACGTATGCTAACTTTTTTTACCTCTTCTGAATATATTTACACCTCTCAACCTCCCAGCTCCACTTATGCCGCCCATACTAAACAAACACTTCTTCCCAGTCTTTTACACACGCCCTGCTGCCTCTCTTACTTCCAAGTACCTATATGAATCAACCTTTTCCAGTCCTCCATCTTCGAGACAGACTGTTTTATCTGCCTGGGTTCCATTTATCTTCTTAACCTACTCTGCTTTTCATTTACGATCATATATATATATATATATATATATATATATATATATATATATATATATATATATGTATATATATATATATATATATATATATGTGTGTGTGTGTGTGTGTGTGTGTGTGTGTGTGTATAATATATACATATATATGTATACTATACATATATTTATATATACATAGTATGTGCAGTAATATTTACATTGCCTTTATGGAAGTTCACACATACATTATTTCCACGTTGTGCTTGGCGCCTCAAAAAATACGTTGTATAGGAGTGTCGGCTAATGCTTCAAAATCCTTCATTTTCGTTTCTGCTGAACAGACTCTGAAATGCGTGTGTGAGACGAGACACTGTGTTCCAGCACCATTTCGTTTAGCTCCACATTCAGATTTTTCAACAGCTTACTTCCAAACGTTTTACATCAGTTTTGTCAATGGCCTTCATTCTGAAAGGAAAAATCTGGATAGAAAAATGCACTTAGTATTTATGGACGAAATCCTTTAGGTGTTTCATTTAATGGAGGGAGATGAAAAAAAGAGAGCGTTTTAGATGTAGTTCGTGTCAGCATTGCCAAATCCTCTTTTGCTTGGAAACGCTTGGCAACGCCGCCCTACCTGTATAACAAACAGGCGTTTATTGCCGATGTGTCTGATTATCTGTAACGTTTGTCACTTTTGGCCTGATATCCTCCGGGAATATGAAATGCACTCAATCCCCAATATTCTAATAGTCGCCAGTATTGTCTTCCCTCATTCAGAAATAAATAACTTGCGTTGAATGTTAACACTCGGCATTTACTTTTCAAAAACAAACAGAAAATGAAATATTCTTAAGAAATATTCACACAGTTCGAGTTGCTATTTTTAAATCAACGATATTATTCGCGAGCCATATTCTCAGATTTGTTGGTCCTGTCAACAATATGCTTCGCAGTATAAAGATAGTTTTATGTAGCATAGTGAATGTATCTTATATTTGTGAACTTTTTTCGTTATGTGTTGTACAACTTGTACATTACATGATCCAAGGGAAACCTCTTATTGCGAGAGTCCATCATTCTTTGCCGTGAGCAGATACAGTTATTGATGATTCCTTCGAAGACGTGAATGAGGCGGCCTTACTTAGATCTTGTTTCGCCTAAAATTCTTTACAATTTTCTCTCTCTCTCTCTCTCTCTCTCTCTCTCTCTCTCTCTCTCTCTCTCTCTCTCTCTCTCTCTCTCTCTTCCCCGTAGGGTTTTCTCCAGTTTTTAGATCCTTTTACTTTATCTGCTTTATTCTCTCTCTCTCTCTCTCTCTCTCTCTCTCTCTCTCTCTCTCTCTCTCTCTCTCTGTCCAACCACTCCAACTCCCTTTGGTGCTGTCTTAAGCGCTGAATAGCCGAAAGTGTCCCAGCGATTGGCTTGACAGTCTGAATTTCATAAAATCTCTCTCTCTCTCTCTCTCTCTCTCTCTCTCTCTCTCTCTCTCTCTCTCTCTCTCTCTCTCTCTCTCTCCTAGTGAAGCCAGTCGTAGCTTCTAAATCAGCCAACTAATATTCCTGTTAAATAATTACATAACCATTCTCTCTCTCTCTCTCTCTCTCTCTCTCTCTCTCTCTCTCTCTCTCTCTCTCTCTCTCTCTCTCTCTCTCTCTTCACACTCACAATATATATATATATATATATATATATATATATATATATATATATATATATATATATATATATATATATATATATATATATATCTATATATATATATATATATATATATATATTGTATATATTGTGTGTGTGAGAATAATGTGAAAGAGAGAGAAAGAAAAAATGGTTATGTAATTATTTAATTAAATATTAGTTGGCAGGAATTTAGACCAACTGGTTTACTGAGAGATATATATACACTTACAAAGATTATATATATACCTTACATACATGCATACATATATATATATACATATATGTTTATGTATAAATGTATATACAGCATATTCTAATTGGCATTTTAACTATTGCAATGTTCTCTTTCCCTCACTTGGTATACAGAACAGTCGAAAGAATATTCCTAAATGGTGAAATAAATAGAATAAATATCGCTGCCCTTCCATCCTAACGAAGTTCCTTCCAGTGAATAGAGTTCCCCATTGTCGTCATTTGCGTCAAATATTCTTATCTCGGCAGCGTCTGATTCCATAAATCTCGCCGTCCCATTCACCGAGGGCATTTACGTGCGATCTCATTTCCATTATTCCCGCCGTTGTTGGGCTCCTCTTCACCTGCTGGTGACGCCCTCCGTCTGCTTCGGGATGTTTTGTTTGTGGGAACAAAGAAGTGGGAGATGGTGTCCTGTCTTCAGGACGTGTCTACGGGTGTGCCTGTTTGGATGTTTCTGTTGTCGAGAAAGGAGAAAGAAAGAGTGTTGTAGATCAGTTTGGAATGCTGCATAGTGTTTTTCTTACTCCTTCAACTATTGATGTTTCCTTTAAGTAGATTTGAATACTTTAGATAAAAGAAAATACTGAAGCTATTGAGATAAATTGTTTGTGGATTTCATGGCGTAAGAAGAATTGAATGGATGAGCAAATTTGTAGAGATACTTAGAATTACGTCAAAGGATAACGTTAAGTGACAGGATGGATCCCAATATTTATAGATGGCTTGGTCGTATGGGAAGAATGGGAGGCAACAGTCTAGTGAGAAGAATGTATGATTTTGAAGTCAAGAGGAAAGAGCAGATGAAGACCTAGAAAGTGCTTGAGAGGTGGTGCGAAGGAGGAAGTGGGAAAAAGGCCTTTAATTTGTAAGTAATGTGGGAGCTTGAAAAATAGATGTGAATCATATTGCAGGGCTGAGGGGGCGTCGGGGTCGGGGGGAGTTTCGATGAGCCTTCTGTACATGTGTATGAAGCAGCTGATGTTGTGGATGTTTTCTGCACATAATTCAGCTGTAAGCTGTAAGAATATGAATGTGATAGTAATCATGTATCTTTGTTTTCGTAGGAGCCATCCGTTTGCAATGAAAAAATGCTTTTATAAAATTACATATATATATATATATATTAATATCATATATATACAATTATCTGTGCATTATATATATGTTACCATATAAGTTCTTTATCAACACAATTATCTGTTTATTGAAACTGAATGGTGTCTAGCGGAGACATTTATTTTATTCAATAAAAGTTACAAGCTTCCAGGATTAACAGTCCTCATTGTTGCCAAGAAAGTTGACAATGAGGTGACAACCCCTGGAAAACTTGTAACTTTTTTTTGAATAAATATCTCCATCTGATACCATCCAGTTTCAATGAGGTCCTGTCAGAAATATATATATATATATATATATATATAACATATATAATATATATATATATATATATATATATATATATATATATATTCATGGTATTAAATATATTCGTGATTCCACGTCTATATTTTCACAGTGCAAAGGTTTCCGTCCTGTTCCGGGATTCCACGTCCTGGATTCAAAGCAGTTCCTCTCTCTCTCTCTCTCTCTCTCTGAAAGGACTCCTCTCTCTCTCTCTATCTCAAAGCTCTCTCTCTCTCTCTCTCTCTCCGTGCATGATTGTACATTATATGAATTCCTTTTCTTTCGGACCTGAATTTGTTTAGTTTGTTAAAATGACGTCAATTCCACATAATATTATTTGTTCACTAAACATACAAGTAACATCTGAAAAATACGCAAACTTTACAATATACAGAATGCTTGTTTGTGTCTGACCTAAATAATTAAAAGTACTTTCAGGTTAATATATATACAGTATAGGATATATATATATATATATATATATATATTTATATATATACCTTATATAATATATATATATATATATATATATATATATATATATATATATATCATAATATATATATACTCATATTAGTAGCCTATATATATACTATATATATATATATATATATATATTAACACTCAGTAACCTATAACTTCTGAGAATAATTGTTACCAAAGGGAATAACATGATTGTTGCACTAACCATATCCAGGATGCGAACCCAGTAAGTTCGAATCTTGGTCAGGATATGCGCGCTTACATTATTTACCTTAAGCGCAGATGATTCCTAATGGTGTAGTGAATCAGATGTCATTTGGGTGTTTGTAGGCTGAGATTTGGAAAGTATAAAGATGTCGTGTGGGAAAATTAATGATAGTATATTATGTATACTGTATATATATAATATACTGTATATGTGTGTGTGCGTGTGTGTGTTTGTATGCAGTTCTTCATATATTTCCTGTTATATGCTCAAGTGTATTAAATTAAAATTATTTAAATCTTCATGTATAAAATTTTCACTTTTATTCAAACTAGTTATCACCTACGTGTTCTTTTGTGAGGAAACAGATTTTCTCATTGTTTCCAGAGTTTAGTGAGGTCGAGTAGAACGATAAAAAATATCTCCCAAGCTTTTTGAAGTGCCTGTCAATGCAGTCTTGAAATAAGCCCACGAGGGCCTTAACATGAAGGTAAAAACTGAGAGAGATATGAGAGAGAGAGAGAAAGAGAGAGAGAAAGAGAGAGAGAGATAAGACTTTTCTTCCCAACACTACTGTACTGCTCGTAATCTCTGTCAGTGGTTTCTTTCCAGGAAGAAACCTGTAATGCCTGTATTTCTGTTTTGGAGATGGAAAGGGGATGAAAATCACGAGGAAAACGAAAGATGGGATAAAAGAGGCAAAAATGGAAGATAAGGAGAAAAGGAGGGGGAAGCAATTGAGTGAAGTAAGGAGGAGCGCAATCTCCTGAAATTACGCCGCCATGCCCGCGAAATATTTTCCACTGGAAATGACGTAGAATGAGACTAGCATATTTCTTCACGTTTTTAAACCCAGATTTTGCTACATAACTGGCAAAAAATACTTCAGGAGTACGAAGCCAAAGTCGTCTACTAGAACCTATTTAATCACGACCGGAAAATCTTCAGGAATGAGAGTCAAGATGAGTACTGGAGTCTTGAAAATAATGAACAAAAGTGCAGACGAGAGGGGGAGGTTGGGTGGGGTGAGAAGGGAATCGATTGAAAAGAAAAACATAGGCTCCCACGTATAAGTATCGAGTCTGTGCGCATTCTGGCGTTAATACAAGCAGTCAGCGTCAATCAGAAATGGGGGTGGGGTGGGATTACAAAAAGTAAACTCTGGTGTAGCCGCAGGTAAGATTGTTAAGAATCATCGACTCTCGTCCAGAGAGATCGCAACGCTGGTGGAACGCGATGGCGAATGCGGTATTCACTATCAAAATCGATGTCTCGAGTGCACCTCTCTGTGACTCTTTTTATCTGTCCGTCTATCTATCTCTCCATTTCTGGGCTGTTTTATTAAAAATAAAAAAGTACAAGTTAAATAAGAAGCCAGGCGTTTACCAGCGCACTTCAGATGTACGCGGCTGGAAGGCGTGGAGGATATTAATTCGGGATTTAGAGAGGGAGCCACTGTAAACATTTGGATGGCTTAAAGGTAAAGGACTATTGGATTCTTAGTGTTTGTTTGTTGTTTTAGTCAGTGTGCATTATCTGATGCGCCTGACGCAAAGCACGTGCGGGTACGAATATTATATTTGTTAATAATTATTTCTTTGGCAAATAAGAAACTCCCTCTATAAAGTTTTACCTTGCCGACGGATATCCTTCTTTTATAGGTTCCCCTGCAAGCCCTTGTATCCATAGCACTTTCCCAGCTAACAGTTTTCCTTGTATAGTTTTCTCTCCATGCTTTGTTACATTTCTTACAGTTTCCCCTCCCTGTTCCTTTTTTTACCAAACAGTCCTTCCATATAGTTTTCCGAGCATGAATTGTTCTATCCATACAGTTTCCCAGAATACAGTTTTTACTTCCTAGAACCATTTAAGAAGTGCTTTTGCATACAAAAAATCACTGGATAGTTTTCCTTGCATATATTATCATTAGATTAAGGTATCCTTTCAAATGGTTTACCTTACCTCCAGATATCCTTTCATACGGGTTTCCTCGTGCCTCTGACTTTGGAAGTTGTGATGTGTGCTATTTAAGTAAGACTTCTCCCTTTCTTTTCCTTTTTCCTCAAGGAGATCAGTGGAGAAGGACGATCATTGTACGAGTTTTTTTTTTTTTTTTAATATACGGATTTTAGCCTTCGGGCGAGTGACTACGAAGGCTGTTGACCGGACGGTTCTCAACAAGAATTCTCGGGATGCGATTGATAGCCCCATGCCCTTCGACGACACACAGTCGTTTAACCAACCGATACAAAATTCACTGCTGAGGTCACCAGAGGAAGCGAGCCTGATCGTTTTTCTCCTACAGGTCGCTCCCTGGTCTTTCCTTTGTGAGGTGAGATTTACCACTGAGCCACTGGGACGACATACGAATGGAAATACCAAGGCCAAGAGAGACAATGTTTACAATTGGTGAGCCCCTACTCCACTAGGGTAAATTGAGCGATGATGTAAATCAGAGGCACCTGCTCATTACGGCAATTCGCCTGCTGACGCAATAGGGAGGCAGACAAAGCTCCGCCTACATGGGCGATTTGCGGGGGAGTGAGCAGACTTTCTCTTTCTCTTGGTCTTGGGAAATACTATTTTTCAGGCGGTTTATTCGTCGTCGTGCCTCGGGTGAAAGAATTAGGTGTACAGCTATCTTGTCTGCGTGTTTAAGAAACTCAGTGCATGTTTATATTGCAAGTACACTTTATGGCTGTAAAGCTAAAATGAGCAAGTAAGTTATGTGACGAAGTTGTCTGCTTTTTTTTTTCTTAATTCTGGAGTACTAAGCGTACTTTAGGTTTTAAAGTAGTAATGCTGAGATGCAGACCTTCGGCGTGCAAGATGTAAATCTACGATGTCTTCCCTCTCTACACAAAAAACCAAGATATATTTGGTCATTTTTAAGGCATCTCTTTTACCCGAGTCCTCAATTCATTGTAAAAAAGAAATAAACAAATAATCAGGTAAACACGGGGAAAATAAATATTAACCGCAAAAAGTAACCGTGAACAAGAAAATACGAAAAAGATAAATAACTCAGAGAAACATTGGGAAAATAGGTGGTAACCACGAAAAGAAAGTATAAATAAAAAAATACGAAAATTTATTCCAGAGTTTTTTCGAGACGGAAAACCACTCCCAATGGCATTTGCCGGTTCTTCAAGAAAATAACCTTCTATTTCCATTGTTTTAGACGTGCGTAGACTGTGGGTACTATTCATAAGTGTTTTATGTCTGAGAGGCTAAGAATAATTTTTGTTAAGTTACTTTAATTTTAAACTGTATATGTGTGTGTAATATATATTTATAACTTAATATATATATATATATATATATATATATATATATATATATATATATATATATATATGATATATATATATGTATATATATATATATATATATATATATATATATATATGTATATACAGTCTGCACTTCTGAAAAGTAACGAAGACCCTCAGCATAGCCTACAGTTGACGTAATTTAAGTTGAACCAACTGTACGTTACACTTACTGTTCAATTTAAGATGTTTATCCTAAAATTCGTCACGTCTCAAAAGGCAGCTTGGCTAAAAACCGTTATGATAATGTACCAGAAAGAAAATTAGCCTGATAAGCTGAGGTCTTTTAAGTTGAGGTGTTAGTATATATATATATATATATATATATATATATATATATATATATATATATGTATAACATATGTGTATGTATGTAATATATGTGTGGCAATGTTTGTTGTGTTTGTTCAAAAGTGAACGACAAGTTCAAATGTCAGAATTCTTTAACTTTCTTTTAACTAAAAAGAGTGAATATTTCACGCTTTTTTTTAGGATGAAATCTAAAGAAAATTATGGGAACGTCTAGGCATTTGACAGGCTACACCCTGCAGAAACTGAAATGATCAATGAAAGAACGATATTATGTCAACCGGGAAAGATAAGGTAAGATCTCAGAAGTATAAAAGTAGAGAATGTTACGATATTAAAGTAACATAATGGAAAAGGACTTAATTAGTTTGTAGAGATTGGCCGAAAATGGGAATATAATAGCGTTTCGGACGAAGTTCCTCATACGTCCGTTTCACTCGCTGTATAATAAACATTCGCAAATCCATAAAGAACTGGTATAACTTGCAGGTAAACAATCTTTTGCTTCCACAGGCCCGGTTTTATTTTTCCAGGCCTTCAACAGAAATCTTAATACCCTCATTGCTTCGCCACTTCTCTCATTTTATATCTTCTTTATAGAAATTCAAACTAATGCGTGAGGGAGGTGATTTTGGAATACAACCAAATTCCACCTGTTGTTCTATAACGTCTTCAATTATGACTTGTAAAAGCCATTAACGTTATACCTTTTATGGGTATTGGTAAATGCCTTAATGGGCACAATTTGATATATACCCTACCGGTTATCCTACGAGTTATTGCATTTACGTGTTTGTCCCTGTTAGGAGTGGTTGCGCGTCAATACTGCACCTAAGGGGTGCACTGGCATTACAAAAAGGTTCTTTGCAGCGTCCCTTCGGCCCTAGCTTTGGCCTCTTCGTTCCTTTACTATGCCTCCATTCATATTCTCTTTCTTTCATCTTTCTATCAACATGTTAATAATTATTTCAAAGTGCAACAGCCAGGTTTTCCTCCCGTTACACCTTCAAACCTACTCAATGGCTTTCCAGCGCTGAATGACCTCTTAGGTCCCAGTGCTGGCTCTGGCCTAAGTTTCTATTCCATTCCATTCCATTCCATTTAAGTGTTTGGGCGTCACAGGACAAGTAACAACGCTCATACTGTATCTGCATGTGATCCAACTTCTGCGTTACATTAAGTTCATATAGAAAGTATATGTGGAAATATCTGTAGATTTAGTCTCAAATTTGCAATGTTGAGGAGAAATGGGATACAATAGGTCGTTAAAAGTCGGTAAAACCTAAAAAGCTCCCTGTATATATTACCAATCAATGTCCTTTACAACTTGGCAATGGCATTCATTGCATGAGTTTCTTAGAAATAAAATAAATATAAACGATTTAGAATCAGGAATTCTTTTTCTGTCCTAGGAGTACCACACGACCTCGAGGTCACGCAGTGCCAATCCTGTATGACTGGGGCCTTAGTAAATTAACAAATATTCATTAAATCCCTAATATCCTGTACCCCGTTTGTTCTGGGAGGGAAGGTTGGTTAATTAAAGGAGTTGCTAGGGCGCGTTCGCTGTGTAAAGTTTTCCCGTGGGAGGCGGCTGTCGGCGGGAACGTTATTGCCTGGGTTCCCTTCAGCGTTGCAGCTGCGGACGGGAAGTTTCGGATGTTAAGTCGCCCTCAGGAAAATAAGGCGAGAGAAGGAGGGGAGGAGGGTATTAAATTTGTATTTTTTTATGTTGGTTGCTGTTGCTTTATTCCTTTTTCTCCTTTCTTTCTAGGTAGGGAAGGTCACCTTCATACAGATTCTCATCTCGTATGCGGGAAGGTTGAGGAAATGAATTCAATTTCTTTTTCTTACTTTCCGTGTTTAGAATATTCTTATGTGAACTTATTTCTTGACATTTTGTCTTCTGAATCTTCTTACATGAAACTAGGACGGTTTGGTGAGGCAAGGTTCTATCGTTTGCCTGTAGAAGTTAAGTAGTGTTTTTTCTGATGCTATTTACTTTAGCCTGACAGTTTTCTGCGTTTAGTTTCCTTTGTAAATGTCGTAATATACTTTAGAAATTCACGATTTCTTATCATTTTGTGTTTTGAGTTTTAAACTCACTAATGAGTTTGTATTTTAAAATAACTAAAGTGACAAATGTTGATGAGTATATATTTTAAAAAATAACTAAAATGACAAATGTTGATGAGTCTGTATTTTAAAATAACTAAAATGACAAATGTTGATGATTCAGTATTTTAAAATAACTAAAATAATAAATGTTGATGTATCTATTTTAAAATAGCTAAAATGACAAATGTTGATGAATCTGTATTTTAAGATAACTAAAATGACAAATGTTGATGAGTCTGTATTTTAAAATAACTAAAATGACAAATGTTGATGAGCCTGTATTTTAAAATAACTAAAATGACAAATGTTGACGAGTCAGTATTTTAAAATAACTAAAATGACAAATGTTGATGAGCCTGTATTTTAAAATAGCTAAAATGACAAATGTTGATGAGTCAGTATTTTAAAATAACTAAAATGACAAATGTATAAAATTCATTCCCTCCATTTGGGTTTCACGTTCAGTTTCCTATGCATGACGTTGTCCACTTCCCCCAGCTCGACTTTCCATGTCCCGTATACTAAAAACGCCTTCGATTTTTCACACCGGTTTCGTTTTCAATTTATCTCTTCCGTAGAGTTTCAAACTGTGGATTTCCCGAAAGGTATCGATGATTATTTTTATCTTTATTAGTGTCTAAAACGAAACTCCGCACAGGTAATAAATGTCACTAGTGTTGCTTAAATGTCCCGAAAGATATCGATGATTATTTTTATCTTTATTGATATCTAAACCGAAACTCCGCACAGGTAATAAATGTCACTAGTGTTGTTTAAACGGACGTTGGGTCGGTAATATATATATAGATAGATGTGTAAAGCTAGTTTTACCGGCTTTCGGTACCTCCTGAAACAGTGTCAAGTTGAGGCTACCTAATAATACATATACTTCGGTTCTCCCTTTTGAAGGGTTCAGTATTACTCCAAGGCTTTTTTTCCATTCTTGTATGAAATAATCATTGCGTAGCAGTTTCCAATTAGCCAAAATATTTTGCCAGGTTTAGTTGTCCTTTCACTAATGTATTCTTATACAGTATAATTCTCTACGCATTCTTAATACAAGAAAAACTTCGGTCATGATTTGAGTTCAGTTTACAGGTAGAGAAACTTCAGGCAAGATTTTACAAACCATTTGGTAATTTTTTGAAAAAGTATATTATTTATATATATATATATATATATATATATATATATATACTATATACTTAATATAATATATATATATATAATATAATATATAATATAATATAATATAATATAATATATATATTATAATATATTATATATAATATAATATATATATATAATATAATATATATATATTATTTATATATATATATATAATATATATATATATATATATATATATATAATATTTAATATATAGATATAAAATATATATATATACATAGCTTTATTATTTCATAACATATCATAATATTATATAGTTTTATATATTTAATATATTCCAGATAAATATATATATATATATAATATATATATATATATAATATATATATATTGGAGCTCTCATTTATAAACAATATGCTATTATGTATTGATATATATATATATTGTATTTTAACCCATATAATATATATATATATATATATATATATATTACTTTGTCATATATATATTTTAGAAGTTTTATTTATATATTTAAAATATATGTATATACATGCTAACGTCAGTTTTTAGTCAGAAACGTTCCGAAAACGTATTTGGCTTTCTATTTTAAAAACAAGCGTTTGAGTATTTTAACCCAGTGCAACCGTATCGCTTGGCATTGCTTTTGTCCAGACTGGTGTTGCACAGCTGTATTATCTTCAGTTGCTGATACGTGAATGCACAGTTATTACGTTAAAAAATTGGTTTAATTTTAAAACGGCTTTGCAATTAAAGTACTTTTATTAGTTCATTTTCTACGAGGTGACCATGATTCTCTTATACCCGATTGTACCAGTACTTCCAGTGTAAGAAATAAAAAGCTTTAATAATTAAAGCAGTATATTTTAAAACTCAATTTTTCGAGTGACCCAATGTTAAAATATGTTATTTGATTTAGCTTAAAATATAATTTTAACTATATAAAAACAACATTATCAGTTTATCTGTAAATGATGCCTCTGATCCATTCGGAGAAGAACCGGACATCAGCATACACTCCGGGCACATCCTTTTGCCCACAGTCAATGCCCCATGAAGTTATTCCTTGAAGGTAGTATTTGCCAGTTGACAAATCCTGGCAAGCTAGGGGTCCACCTCCATCTCCGGTACAGACGTCCTTGTTCTCCTCTCCTCCGGCACACATGAAGGATTCGTGCAACTTGAAGAATCTTCCTAGTCTTGTCTTCCTCAGAAGCTCTTCGCACCGATCGTGCCCTACGAAGGGCACCTCCACTCGATTCAGAACAGCTTGGTAGCTTCCCGTGAAAGCATCTTTCCCCCATCCAGAGGCAACACAGACTGACCCTGGACTGAGCGTCTGACTGTATGCTGGCAGACATATGGCGTTGATGTGGTATTGGAACTTGACCGGAGCTTCTAGCTCAATAATGGCAATGTTGTTCCGTAAGTTATCTGCGTTGAAGTTCGGGTGGGCGTAGATGGAGGCAATGTCAGCATCCAAGTATGGAAGTGGTTCATCATATACATCAACTTGCCATTCTCCAAGACGTGCCCTGAAGTCTTTGTGCGTGTATCCAGTAACACAGTGAGCACCTGTAATCAACCATCTATTCCCAACTATGGAGGCCCCGCATTTGTAGGTGTAATTTCTGAAAAACAGAATTGCTTGCCAGGGAAACTCTCCAAATAATGCTGCGTTTTTTCCTAGAGTGGCCCGGGACCTTTGTCCACGTCCGTAGTTTCGTATTCCACACTCGGCAGCTGGAATGTAATTAGGGTCCCCTATCTCCAGACCTGCGACAGCAGACACCCCTGCTATGGCCATCTAGACTAGTGCAAGGGTACCAGTCACCATTTGGTCTGTATGGTGCAAAGGTACGTGCTCTGTCCCAGATTTCACCTTTGCACTCAGATTCTGGAATGCATACAGAGTCCCCTGGACAAGGATCCTCCCTTCGGCAGCAGACACCCCTTATATTACTATTTGGGCTAAAGCAAGGATACCAGTCACCATTTGGTCTATATGGTACAAAGGTCCGTGCTCTGTTTCCCAATTTCTACCTTGCAGTCAGGTTTGAATGCATACAGAGTCCCCTGACAAGAGATCTGACCTGCGACAGCAGACACCTACATTGCCATCTGACTAAAGCAGAAAGCAGTCACCATTTGGTCTATATGGTACAAAGGTCCGTGCTCTGTTCCAGATTTCACCTTTGCAGTCAAGTTCTGGAATGCATACAGAGTCCCCTGGACAAGGATCTGACCTGCGACAGCAGACACCCCTTACATTGCCATCTGGACTAAAGCAAGGGTGCCAGTCACCATTTATCTATATGTACAAAGGTCCGTGCTCTGTTCCCACTTTCACCTTTGCAGTGAGGTTCTGGAATGCATATAGAGTCCCCTGGACAAGGATCTGACCTGCGACAGCAGACACCCCTTACATTGCCATCTGGACTAAAGCAAGGGTGCCAGTCACCATTTGGTCTATATGGTACAAAGGTCCGTGCTCTGTTCCAGATTTCCCCTCGACAGTCAGGTTCTGGAACACATACAGAGTCCCCTGGACAAGGATCTGACCTGCGACAGCAGATACCCCTTATGTTGCCAGCTGGGCTAAAGCAAGGGTGCCAGTCACCATTTGGTCTATATGGTACAAAGGTCCGTGCTCTGTTCCAGATTTCACCTCTACAGTCAGATTCTGGAATACATACAGAGTCCCCTGGACAAGGATCTGACCTGCGACAACAGACGCCTCTGCTACGGCTATCCGGGAGAGTACAAGGGTACCAGTCACCACCTGGCCTATAAGATACAAAGTGTCGGGCACTGTCCCAAATTTCCCCTAGACAGTCAGACTCTGGAAGGCACTCAGAATCCTCTGGACAAACGTTTGTAATTAGGCGATCACAGCAAACTCCCAGCACATTGTTACGTTTGTCTATGTAGCACTCCTAGAAAAGGAAAAAAAAATTATTGGAATTAAAACCTCCTTCCACTGAATTTTAAAGTAAAAAGGCACAATTTATTTTTAAGTTTATTGCAGATTCTGAGAAGTGGGATCATGTTAAAATCAGTAGCAGGCAGTAGATATAGATGTACAGTGTAATAGCTATAATTTCTCTATACAATAAAGTTAAATGTAACCAAAGGGTGTGATTAATAGGAATTTTTAAACACTTAAAAGTTACTCAAGGAGGTCTGTACTAGGTTACTGTCATAAGATACAAATTATTCCTCACTGAATTTCTTTTCAGTGTACAAGAAAAATACAGAATATTTAATACTCACCTCGGGCTCATTCACACTACGGCACTCAAGTTTCAGTATGCAGTCTTTGTAATTTGGACAGATGTCAAGTGGTGCAGGTTTGCAGCACACCCCACTCTCATAGGAATTAGTATTTAAACGACAAGGCTGAATCCTCTGCAAAGAAAATTTCTTGATAATGGATGTTTACCAGTAAGGGTGGTCAATGAAAAACTTTATGCACATATATTTAAACAATAAGGTTACCATGCAATTACTATTTTTGTGTATAGACACATTGGTCACAGGACTCAGAAAACCGCGATTTACATAGACATGATTTTGATATGAAAATAATGGTTTTACTGGTTTCTACTTTGACCAAAAGCACTCTTTTAAATTTAAGAACTCTGCGATAAAAACACTTACTGTATGAGACCTTATATCAATGATCCCACTGCCATCTGTTTTAATTGTACCATCTGCGTTACACTGTTTTCGTTCTACACAAATTAAGCCCGCTGGACAAGGCTTTTCGGGTTCAGGTGTTGTGGCACCCGGTATTCGGCAACACACGCCTGGTACAGTAGGATTTTGTGGATCCGTACATTCCTAAAGGAGATTAGTTTTTCTTTAGTAATTTACAGGAATTTAGTATTTACCACATTCTTAAATTTTCAAGAATAACAAGACTAATCCATTACACAAGACCTAAACATGGTTGTTAATGAATGATTTATTAACAGCTCCATCAGTGAAAGGAATTTAGAAATTTGGATCCTTCAAGGTGTCCAAGTGCAAACAAAAGTTAAAACTTACCCTAAAAGGCTTGCTCCTTACGTCAATTAAACCAGAACCAGAGGTATTTATTTCACCGTCAATGCACTGGTAGTAAGGTACACAGGCGTGGGTGTAGGGCTGGCAACCTGAATCTCTTTGCTGTGAAAGGACTTCAGGATCTGTGTGCTCAGAGGTATCCTTGTCTTCCAATGCCAAGAAATTTTTGGCATCTTCACCACAGCCTCCGCTGTGGCCATCACAGGACTGTACTAGTTTCTTGAACAACGCCTCGGGATTGATCCTCTTTTGGAAGACATCTTGGGATGTGCTCCTGGCTAGCGAGAGGAGCGCGATGATTACCGCTGCAATGTACATCTGGAAAGATATTTTAAGACACTGATGCAATGAAGTTAGCTATGTACAACTTATGTTATAGTTCTTTATATGGACGGGTGTCTAGATCCCGCTATCTTACTATTAAGGAGGGTTTTGATTAATGTTGAGGATTTCTAATCCCAGTGCTTATCAGGACTCATTCAAAACAAATTTATGTATAAATGTTACTTAAAATGGCCAGGAGTTGGAGTAACCAATTTTTTTACATTTTTAACCTAAAACTAATAAGAGGCTCACAGACCACTCGCTGCCTGTGTCATCTTGGCAGTGCTTTACCTAAATATTCCTCTGTGATAAGTCTTGAGCTCAATTATGGTTCCAGCATGGACTTAGGAAGACAAGGTTTTAAATTTTTGGGCACTAGATGAAAATTTCATGTTAACTTGACAAACATGAAAATATTGTTCTTATGCAGACTTCTTTAGATTTTGCCACATACATAAAACTTATGACCTCGACAGCGGGCATCATCCCATCTCTGTTGGCTAAGGTTAAAAAAAAATAAAACTACAATCTACACTACAGAACGAAGCTTTCTTTTAGCTTCTCAATACTTGCCTGGTAGTTCTAAAGAAATTTTAAGGAGCCCTAACCTGTTCTCAGTATTCTGGATTATCACCCCATGGAAAGGGGCATGAACCTCAGCAAAAAATAAAAATAAAATAGAATCTCCTTTACCAAAGAATGCCGTGTGCCAAGTATAGCTTAAACAGTTCCAGTAATTTTGGAGAAGTGGAAATGGTAAAAAGCTTACGCCATGCAAACGGACTACGAATAAAATTTGGTCGGAAAGACTAATGCAAACTAAAACTATAATAAATTGATGGTTTTACTGCTTTCATTCTTAAGGCACAAAATTGACACTGATTTGTAGACATTTCAAGGTTAATTACTTAATGCAATTCTACAGCATTGATCGCTAACTTAAGAGTGTCCATGCTTTTTAATCCAAAAATAACAGACATATGTATATTAATTTTGGAGGGGCCTTCAACTTGATTTGTTTCGTACTATCTATGACCGGAAATATCTTTTTTTACCCTGGCAGTCTATTGTCCTAATACTTGAAACTTGACTTGATACCATGGTTGCAAAGTGGCACCCAGATAACTATCGGAGCCAAGTTATAAAGTATTACATGTGTACTAGGGTTGCATTACTGGGTTTATTTTCTTAAGATACTCTAAACGACTACCGTTCGCGTCAAACTGAACCCGTTTAGCAGACTCGTTTGTCAGGAAACGGTTGAATTAACGTATGCTGAGTTTTTGTGGGAAAGGAATTTCTTGCCACACTCAAGGGCTTAATCATTCGGTAACGAGCCGATTCAGTTGACCAAAAACGGCAGGGAGGAATGGGCCGCCTATAAGAAAAAGATTTGTTACGCTAAAAATGATAAAACATTGAAAGCTGAATCACGTCATTTGGGAGAGGACCAATTTTACGAGATTGCTTGGATGAAAGCTAAACTGTGAACTGTGAATAGGACAGTTTGGAAATCACTGAAGTAGACACAGAAATCTTTACCTTTGTAAGGCAAATCTGTATAGGAAAGTTAACGACCTAAAAGTACTTATGGGGCTATTTGGCTTAGAAATAATGAAACTCTTGCGTTAACGGTATAGGAGTCAGTAAGAAATACAAGTAAAATTTGATGGGAAAAGTCGAGATAGTAAATTATTGTCGATACGCTCGAATTCAAGAGACCAATAGAATTTTTTAAATTTTTTTACGTTGATCGGAATATCATTTACCGCCTTTCGTTGAGGAATTGGCATAGGTTATGGCCCATCAGTTAAAACACTTAGCTCGGTAATTACAGAAGAGGTCCTCGCTTAAATACCGTTTATTAAAAAGATTTGACTTAACGATGTAGAAAAGCGTATATAATGCAGTACAGGTGAGCTAATTTGAGAAATTTAAAGAGATAATTTGAGAAATTTAAAGAGCTAATTTGAGAAATTTAAAGAGCTAATTTGAGAAATTTAAAGAGATAATTTGAGAAATTTACATAATTTTAGAATTTACAGTCTTGTTTACGTTTTTGCTTTCATTTGAGTGGCTGGTACTAAACACGGAGCCTCACAAGCTTTTCTGTATAATTACACTTTGCTCTAATTTTCACCGAGTTCAAATCCATTACACAATCCTTCTAGAACATTTCAAAGCAGCTTCATCCAAGATCTAACAGCTTTCAAAAAAAATTGTCGGTCAGTAAATAATATGCAATGGTTTTTAAAGTAAAAAATAAACAAGAGGCGAACTAAGGAGCAAATAACTTAACCATGGCGCGTGGGTGTTGGCTCTTAATTAAATTATGTAACTAAACTATTTTGGGGCACTTCTCTTCTACTTCGTAAAAACTAAATTTCTAATGTGAAAAGCTAAAAGGAATCTACTACATCGTCCATTGCTAATCGGATTTCGTCGTTGACACAGAAACCATTTACAATAGCACTCGAACGGATCCCATTGAAGTCTACTTAAAATTTTACCCGAACAACTAAATTTACCCATAGAGACAAATCCCATCAATAGTAATAGAACGCAGAGTTCCCTCATGAATGCCAAAGTTCCAACCATCGTCTGTCGAACATACATGGAAGTCCCTGGAAATGAGAGAAGCCCCGTTCCAGACGCAGGGGGGAGAGAGCTGAACTTACCTTAAGCCCGGAACTTTGAGAATGAGGCGATTGTTGTTAAGTTACTCCCGAAGATGAAACCTTGTTCGGCTTCCACGAAGCAGCTGATGGGAGGAGTCGACGAGGAGGGAATGGTTTCTCAAGATTGTTTAATGTAGTTTAGTTTTTTTTTCATCGAAGGTTTGCTTTTTCTTTGTATGCGTCATATGCTCAATTTTTTATTCAAACAATTCTTCAGACAATTTCACTTCAAACGCGAGATCGTTAAAAATTTATATTACATTTCAAGAAAAGTTAATGTGCTCAGTGTACAGTTTGTATCGTCAGGTGCTCTCTCTCTCTCTCTCCCCTCTCTCTCTCTCTCTCTCTCTCTCTCTCTCTCTCTCTCTCTCTCTCTCTCTCTCTCTCTCTCTACTGTTCAGGAAGACACCAAATGCTGTCACAACAGCCAAAGAATCTCTCTCTCTCTCTCTCTCTCTCTCTCTCTCTCTCTCTCTCTCTCTCTCTCTCTCTCTCTCATTACTGTTCAGGAAGACACCAAATGCTGTCTACCAACAGCCAAAGAATCTCTCTCTCTCTCTCTCTCTCTCTCTCTCTCTCTCTCTCTCTCTCTCTCATTACTGTTCAGGAAGACACTCAAATGCTGTCTACCAACAGCCAAAGAATCTCAAGTCTCCCTCTCTCTCTCTCTCTCTCTCTCTCTCTCTCTCTCTCTCTCTCTCTCTCTCTCAATCTCTCAGAATTTCAAGTGTCTCCCAGCAGCTAAGGAACTTCAACAATCTCTCTCTCTGTCTCTCTCTCTCTCTCTCTCTCTCTCTGGCAGACAAGTGGATAATTATTCCGTCTCACGATTCATCTTGTTAATCTAATCATTGATCGCGCTCTTTTCCCTTTTACGAGTTGCCGAAAGCTCCTGCCCATTCTTTCACGCCCACACACACCCAGAGAACTAGAACATGGAAGGATTTCGTTAATCCCCTTTCGTTCTGAGTCTTCTTTCATTTGCAGCCCCATTCTGTGGACACGTTTTTATATAATATAGAGGGGATTACACGAAAAGGATTCATAAATCCCTCTAATTATGAAATCATGTGAAAGTTGCCAGGGATAAAGAAACGTAATTTTGTTGATGAATTTTATTTATCCGACTGAATTCTATTTGTCCGATTACCTTGTTTCGGTCGACTCTAAAAAGGGTAGGGTCGATATGATCGGTTTGTATGGTCTTAATTAAACCTGACCTTCAAGGGAATAATGGGATAAAAGAAATAAGTTTTGCTGGCTATGAATACGTTGTTTAAGAGGGTATTAGCTAGCTATTCCATCGGTGTTTCAGATTAATCAATGAATTGAATTGAGTATAGAATTTTGGCCAAAGGCCGAGCACTGTGACCTATGAGGTCATTCAGCACTGAAACGGAAGTTGACAGTAGAAGCGTTGAAAGGTGTAACAAGAGGAAAACCCAGCAGTTGCACTGCAAGGAATCAATTAGGAGAGGTGGAAAGTAGATGGAAGAAAGAGTAATATGAAAGGAGGTACAGTAAAAGGAACGAAAGGGGCTTGGCTAGGGGAAGGCACTCTGCAACCTTAAGTAATGCCTACAATGCACCGCATGAGGTGCACTGACGGCCCTACCCCCCTAAGGGGTGATTAATCAATGAATCAGTCTATGATGGAATTTTCTGGCGAATCATTATCTTCTGCTCCTTAATCCATGGGCTGGGTTGCTGTTTTTAATTAGCCTCCTCCAGCTGTTTCTGGCTTTAGCTACTTATTTCATTTTTTTTTTTTTTAGCCCTTCCTGACTGTAATCCTCCCTATTTATCCGAGCTTAGGACCGCACTGAGTTGGGCTGGCTTGTACCACCTGTGGCCAGGTTGTTTTGGCCACTCTATGAAACGGTATTTTGCTTCTTGTAATTTGAATCTGTGCAAAACAATTCTGAGACTGTTGGCCTGTCTCAGAGTAGCAGTTTGTTCCTTTGTATATACATATGCGTATTTTATTGTTATTCAGTTTTTCCGTCTAACAGTTTGTTTCGTATAAAGGAAGGAGGCCCCGAAATTAGTAATACTGTATTCTATCTAAACGAAATATTTTTTTAACAAATCCTGATTTTACCCGACTTCAGCCTCTGATCCATTCCTGCTGTACAAGGTCAGTGTGTAGCAGCCGCTAATGTTGGCCTTTTATTGCTGTAGGTCATTTTAGAACTCATGAACACATCCGTTGTTTACACAACAAAATGACGTCCATGGTCGCTGTCAGGGGAAGAGCACCAAGAGATAGGTAATCAGCCTTCAGGGGTGACGTTCAAAATACCGAGAGTTTACGCATGCAGTGAGTCAGTAAAGTAAAGGTTTCTATGTCTCCGGACCAGTAAAGAAAGCTGTAATTCATTTGGGATAAGATTACTGTCTCCCTGCCCTTTATAACTCTGGTTGGAACCACCCAACTTATCTCTCTAATTACTATGTATGTAATTCCTTTCATTTGTCTACAAAGGCACACTAGGTTTTCTGACGGGCGTGATCCGCCCATCCTCAGCTCAGGAGGCAGATCTGGGAACCTATATATATATATATATATATATATATATATATATATATATATATATACCACTCACTCAATATATATATATATATATATATATATATATATATATATATATATATATATATGATCTTATCACATCCGTGATTCATATACAATCAGCTTCACAAACGTCATACAATATCAATTCACTCTACCTCCAGGCCAATATATTTTTCATGTATATTTACCCGAAGGAATTTTAGTGATAATAAGTCCACCGTCGTGAGATCGAACCAGCGACGGACGGGAATCAGGTTTCAGTGACACACTAACCAGTCGGCCACAAGAGAAGGTATAAGCAGATACCATCTCCCATCAGCCCACCCGTCAACTCAGGTGTTTCTGCGTTTGAGCGATATCACCACCTCTGCCACATGTTGGCGTGTAGTGCGTTTGTATACGTAGCCATAATATGACTATTTATCACCATCACCGTGATTCATATACAATCGTACAAACGTCCTTTAATATCAGACCAAAGAAAGCTGCAGGTGATAATAAAGTCACCGTTTGGCGACGGACGGGGGTAAGATTCGGCCACAAGAGAGGTATAAATGAATCCATCTCCATCAGCCCACCACGTTTATAACCCACCTCTGCCATGTTGGAACCACCATAATATGACTATTTATCACATCACCGTGATTCATATACAATCAATAAACTTCTTTAATATCCAATTCACTCTACCTCAGTAATATATATTTTCCTTATATATTACGAAGGGAATTTGTCCACAAAGGCAACCAGCGACGGACTAGGACTTCTGATGACACACTAACCAGTCAGCCTGAGAGGTATAAATGAATACCATCTACATCAACCCACCGTCGAACTCAGGTGTTTTTCGCGTTTTGGCGATACCAGAACCTCTGCCAAATGCGTTTGTGTCGTAGCATATGACTATTTATCACATCACCGTGATTCGCCAACATGTGTATTAAATATATATATATATATATATATATATATATATATATATATATAACTCTTATATATATATATTATATATATTATGAATATGTATGTGTTACGTTATAACAATATGTGTATATGTATGTGTTATATATAGAACCACAAATCACGAAGAAAAGAAAACAATGAGTTTAATATTTTACTGGCATATAATATCATCTTTACGTTCCATATTTTCATTGATTCAGTTATATACATAAATAAATAAATAAATATATATGTATGTGTTATATATATAAAAGACAAAATCCAATAAGAAAAGAAAACAATGAGTTTGTCTTTACTGTATATATATTCATCACCCATATTTTTCGTGATTCAGTTATACATAAATAAATATATATATATATATATATATATATATATATATATATATATATATATATATATATGTATATGTATATATATATATATATATATATATATATATACGTATATATATATATATATATATATATAAAGACAAAATCCACGAGAGAAACAATGGAGACAGAGTATTCATCACGTTCCAGTGATTCAGTTATATATATATATATATATATATATATATATATATATATATATATATATATAGAGAGAGAGAGAGAGAAAATGTATACAAAAGAAACTTTTGACAGCAAAATGATAATTCCGTCTCTGAAATCATTACCATTTCATGTTTATTTTCTTTTTATTTCTGCATATGATATAAACAAAGGTCGAATCCTTTACTTATTTAATAATTACTTTGTAGAAGTTAATCTATTTATTAATCTGTTTCTGCACAAGCCCTTTCATTTGAGCTTGAGCCTTTATCGAATTATAACCACTCTGTTATTTTAATCGTTTTGTCTGTTTGTCACCCTTTCAGATATACATTAATACCATATTCTGAGAATTAGATTTAGGACCGTAATTAATAAAGAAGGAATTATTGAAAAAACTATGGTAATTCTTCAACAGCTACGATGTTACGAGCTAGCGTCTAACAACTCGAGATAGTTTAGAAGTACACCTTTTATCTAGTTCTTTATTGGGCTCAATTACCTGTCTTTCTCTAAAAATGAACGGTTTTTTTTAATGGCATTCAATTTAGGCAGCTTACATTTTAATTAAAATTCCAACTTACAGTATTAAGGACTTTAGCATACGAGGCCAGTCGTTAGGACCTGAGATTAGGTAAATATATGAAGTTTAAGTTTTGCCCATGAGTTCATCCATAATAGTTCAGGTTACATTTAATCGATAATTTCACGACCCTTTTTAATTAGTTTAGATTTACATAAATTTTTCTCAAAAGCGTGGATTCTTCCAGAACGCATTGTGGAAGTCTAGAAGTTATCGACATTTCAAATCTGGAACAGATAAGTAAACATCCTCCGAGAATTCCAGACCGTTTTGAAAAGCGGTCAGTACTTTTGGTCTTCCTTACTATCAGCATATTTCATCACCTTCAGGCTCTTCTAACCACAACCTTCGTCCAGTGCCATTGTACTCTGAATCGGGCTCCTTCCAAAACCGCACGAAAGTTGCAAAACTAAACTTGTTGGGGTTAAGACCTCCCGTGTAAAAAGAAAATGTGAGTCGTCTGACTTTATCTCTTTCCACCAGTTCCTTCCTTCTATCAAAAACCACCACCCAAAGCTTCTGCAGGTCTGCCTTTTTCCTTCTGTGCAACGTAATGGCACTATAGTTCTCTCTCTCTCTCTCTCTCTCTCTCTCTCTCTCTCTCTCTCTCTCTCTCTCGGAAGACGCAACTGTTTTTAGGCCCTAGGTTTCCTCGAACGCAACTTTTGGGCGGTACTTTGCAGTTGCTCCTAATGCTCTGCTTATAACCTACCGTGCGCCTTTTCACGTCATTTCTGTACGCAGTGACCTTAAGTTCTGAGATCCAAGAATTCAGGAAACTTTTCGTTTTACGGTTTTTATGTATTTATCTTATTTATTTGTTTTGTTTAATAATTCATCACAACCCCTTTTTTAGGCCCTCCCCGGAAGAATAACTACACAAGTCAAACAAAATTTTTCTTATACAGAAGATTTGATCTAACGAACCACGTTTCATTTAGTCTGCCAATTATTTATTCTGCCATACTAAGAGCATACATATGAATTCATGTATATATACGTTTAACTATGCATGCATATTTTTTTTTATAGAATTGGTGTGTAAGAGCTTTTGCGCGTGTGCCCCCCATGCCATATATATATCATCTACTATCTGAAATTTATTTAAACTTTTAGAGCACGATAAATCAAGCTGGACTCCAGTCCCCGGGCCAAGAGATTCATTTGCAGCGTCACGAAGTAGTTATTTACGCTGATTCCGCTAGGCTGGCTTTATTGGAAATCAGAATAATGAATTTGAAATCGGAGATCAAATGCAGTGGAGTTTTATGCAACGTTTGAGAGATGTCGCAGCTGCTAATAAGCCCCAGCGTGGGCGACGCATTTTGTTAGCGAAATTGGGGTATATATGGATTCGTGTTATAAGAGCTTGCCCTCGTATCGATTTCATCCCCCCCTCAAAAACCCCCACCCTTTCACACTCTCCTTGTCTGTATGTATGGGTAAAGTCGTAAGCTAGATTATGTACACAGACCCACACAAACACACATCCACACATACATGTTATAAGAGCATACAAACGTACAGTCTTGCGAAAAGTATACTAAAAATTACTGTGAGAAGTAGTTAGAAAGCAATTAAAGAAACAATGTTCTATAAGGTTTGAAAAATATACTAAGAAAGTTCTATTAGGTTTGAAAAATACCAAAATTTACTGTGAAAAATAGAACACCAATTAAAGTAACAAAGTTCTATGAGGTTTGAAAAATATACTAAAATTTACTATGAAACATAGTCATAAAACCAATCAAAGAAACAAAGTTCTCTTAAGGTTTGAAAAATATGCTAAATTTACTATGAAAAATAGTTAGAAAACCAATTAAAGAAACAAAGTTCTATAAGGTTTCAAAAATACACTAAAAATTACAGTGCAAAACAGTTAGAAAACCAATTAAAGAAACAAAGTTCTATAAGGTTTGAAAAATATACTAAAAACTACAATGACAAATAGATAGGAAACAATTAAAGAAACAAAATTCTATAGGGTTTGAAAAATATACTAAAAAACACAATGAAAAATAGCTAGAAAACCTATTAAAGAAACAAAGTTCTGTAAGATTTTAAAAATATACTAAAAATCACCATGAAAAATAGTTAGAAAACCAATTAAAGAAACAAATGTAAGGTTTGAAAAATATGCTAAAAATCACAATGGAAAATAGTTAGAAAAGCAGTTAAAGAAACAAAGTTCTGTAAGGTTTGAAAAACGTACTAAAAATCACTATGAAAAATAGTTAGAAAAGCAATTAAAGAAACAAAGATCTCTGAGGTTTGACAAATATGCCAAAGTTTACTATGAAAAGTAGAAAACCAATTAAAGAAACAAAGTTCTATAAGGTTTGAAAAATATACTAAAAATCATCCTGAAAAATACTTAGAAAACCAATTAAAGAAACAAAGTTCTATGAGGTTTGAAAAATATACTTAAAATTACATTGAAAAATAGTTAGAAAACCAATCAAAGAAACAAAGTTCTCTAAGGTTTGAAAAAACAGCACGGATAAGCCCGTTAAAACGCTCTTTTACCGACGAGACTCAGCAGTTATGCCAATATTTGCCCATCGTTTTCGCAAAGGAAGAAGGGCCTTTGAAGTAAGGGTCTATAGGCACCCCTCTGTACCAAGAGCAGTGAGATTCGATTCCCGGAAGAGCTGGGGAATATTACTCCGTAATGCCAGTTTACTTTGCCTGTTCATTAAATTCATGATTGATCATAAAATAATTCTCGGTAAAATAGATTAATCATGAAGGAATGTGGAACTGCACAGAGAAGGTTTAAAATTCTTTCTTGGTTAGAGTTATGTTTAATTAACGTTACAAAATCTAAGGTTAGCATTGGCGATGGTCGATAATAAAACCATAAGAAATAGTTACTGTATCAGATTACGGTGCAAGAACGTTACCGAAAACAGTATTAAGAGTATGTAAACTTTGATACGCGAAAGTGAATCACAAAAAAATCATCAGTATAGTTTTCAGCGTAGGTTTCTCCTTCATGACCTTCTATAGTATATATATATATATATATATATATATATATATATATATATATATATATATATATATATATATATATATATATATATATATATATATATATATATATATATATATATATATATATATATATGTATAACTGAATCACGAAAATATGGAACGTGATGAATATAAAATAAAGATAAAATCCACGAAAATGGAAACACTGGGTACTGTTAGGTTTTCGACACTAGTCCTACTTAGCTGCTAAAGGACTTTGTCGAAAAACCGCAGCACCCAGTTCCATTTCCTAAATGATTTTATCTTTTTATTATTATATATATATATATATATATATATATATATATATATATATATATATATATATATATATATATATATATATATATATATATATATATGTAAATGTGTTTGCATATTGTCTGTTAGTGCATCCTCGCTCCTTTGTTGTTGTGGGTTCGACTTCTGCCTCGGAAGGAGAATTTAGGTTTCTTGACGTGTTTATTTCTCAAAAAATGTAGGCTTATGTCAAGTTCATTATGGCTGAGCGTTTCTCTCTCTCAAAAAAAAAAAGTGCTAGTATGTCCATAGTTGAGTTCATTATGGTATATTATATATATATATATATATATATATATATATATATATATATATATATATATATATATATATATATATATATATATATATATATATATATATACATATATATATATACATATATATATATATATATATATATATATATATATATATATATATATATATATATATCATATCATGCACTAATTTACTGCGTTCTCGAAGTGTAAATTTAGAAGTTTTCGAACTAAATAATTACCAATACAGGTCGAGTTCCAACTTGGATGCAGTATTCTCACGCGGCATTTTTATTTGTAATATCAACATAATTCACCACTGAATGTTATTGTGGACCTGATATACAACGATATCAACTTACAAATTAATAACAGGCGTTCAATAGGCTTCTCTTGAAATTATGTGTATTCACACAGAAAACAAGTGTTACAAATTAGTTTATCCTCTGAAACAACAAAGAAACTTCATGGATTAATCTGGACAAATGTTGCTATAGCTTCAAAATGACGATAGGGCAGAATAGTTCATCCTTCAGAACGAAAGCAAACTTTATGCATTAATCCTGGCAAATATCCCCATAGCTTTAATGAGATTACTTCGTCCTTCAAAAGAAAAACAGACTTTATGCATTAATCCGGACAAATGTTTGTCTGTCTTCAGTGATAGGCAAAGAAAACAGGCTTCGAATCTGTAGATTTCTGCTCATGGAAGACAATTTTCCTCACGAGTGAGGGTGCCATGTCACATATATTTCTGGTGGTCAGGTTTTATTACCTTGTCCATGTTTCTTAAGAAGATCTGCGTATTGGGATAGTGCCGTTAGTGCACCTCACGGGGTGCACTGTAGGCATTACTAAAGGTTCTTTGCAGCGTCCCTTTCACTCCTTTTACTGTACCTCCATTCATATTATCTTTCTTCCATCTCGCCATCCACCCTCTCCTAACAATTGATTCATAGTGCAACTGCTTAGAGGTTTTCCTACTGTGACACCTTTCAAACCTACCTACATAAAATTTCCTTTCCAGCGCTGAATGACCTCATAGGTCCCAGTGCTTGCCCTCTTGCCTAAACCCTATACTCCATTCCATGTTTCTTAAGAAACAGAAAAGAGCCTTTTCGCTTTAAACATCGTTGTGTTTTAACGATTCGGCGAAAAACAGAGTCATGTTTTTATTCTGCTCCCCTTTGTTTTGCGCTTGTTTGAAGAGCTCTCGTTAACAGCAGTTTTTACTACGTAATTACTCGGACTTCCAGGAAACATAGGAAAAGTGTGAGGTGTGGTAGTGTAGATTGTTTCTCGGAGAGGGAGAAAAATATTAGAATTTATATGTATGTGTGTGTGTGTGTGTGTATTTATGTATGTACAATGGTCTTTCTGACTACACACACACACACACACACACACACAACACAAACATACATATATGAGTGTGTGTGGTCAGAAAGACCATAGATACATATATATATATATATATATATATATATATATATATATATATATATATATATATATATATATGTGTGTGTGTGTGTGTGTGTGTGTGTGTGTGTGTGTGTGTGTGTATGTGTGTGTGTGTGGTCAGAAAGAGAAGTGGAGACAGAGACAGAGACATCTGGAATTAGGATATTTGAGTTTTGAGTTGAAAGAAAGGCGGAAAAGGATATGAAAGCCGCCATCACATGGTCCACCAGATTACTGTACTAGACATAATTACTCTGGAACAATGCGAACCCATTATGCCGGGTTTTATTCTCTACAACATTTCCTTTTTTTGGATTCTAAAACCCCCCCTAAAAGAAACGCACAAAAGACAAGAGACTTGCAGTCTGCGCCAAAGTTTCTATTTAAGAAAGAACGGGACTTTTACTTTTTTTTTTTTTTTTTTTGCGGGGTTGCTGGGTCGTTCTTGGGCGGAACGTGGAGTGGGAGAAAAACGCTTGGCCGGAAGATCGGGCCAAAGATGATGGAAATGGTGCTTTTGGGCTTCAGATGATTGTTTTTGTCCATTTTTCTTGGTAAGAATGAGGTTCCGGTTGGGCGCGTTCTGTTGACTCAAGGATGTGGAAGGACTGATTGATTGTTGAAGGTCATCGATCAGATAATGGAGATTGGCCTGAGTATCACATTTCAGTTCAAGGAACCTACCATTCCACTATAAAGTATAAACGATAAAAATCAAACCACAATTAAAATGTTAATTATAAATATTCAGCGCCGAGACATTTTTATGAATGAGAAGTAACGTTAAGCCTTGTCGATTTTATTTACAGGCGTAGTTATTGTTATTACTTTAGAGGTTTTCGTTGCGCAGTGACCTTTTTATGTTCCGGCGTCATCGACATGAACCGTTCCACGCTGAACCAGAATTCATGGTAAAAAGTCGAGTGATTCTAATGAATGATATATATTTTTTAGAAACGCTTCCTTATGCTCATTAATCAGTCCCCTACTCCCCATTTCCGTTAGATTCTCATAAACTATTATGGCGTTGGGGACACCGAAGGGTAAATATAAGATTTACGCAGATATATATTATGGAAGGATGATTAAGTCATGACACAGGTTTCTTCGTGAGTGTTTGTACAACTCCTCACACGCAGAAAATTGAGCTTGTTTGGGCAGTCACTGGATGGGAGACAGGAATATACAGTATCATGGTATTCTAAATGGTGTCATTGTTTCATAAAAACAGATTTTTTGATTGATGGCTGTGATGGTACAGAAGTTAGCGATTAAAATTTGCTTCTCTTGGTTTGTATCTTATTCTAAGGTTGATTTGTTAATAGAATTTGACGTTAAGAGAACTCCGTGTTGCTCCTTTTCCCCTCCAATAGGATATTGCAAAGTATTTAAAGTAGATAAATAAAGCTTTAACGTGATATTAGCACTCTCACCGTGTTCTCCACGATTCGACCTAGGAAAAAAAAAACTATCCTCAGCTCTGTATTTCAATTGGTTACTCTTCAGTGATGAGGAAATTAGACCCGGATGTATTTGGGCTTCGGAATGAATGGTCCAAATGACATCATTAACTTTTTTTTTTCACCTTGACCGTGACCTCATTACAGTAACGGGAAGAGCCTGATAGAATATAAGGGTATGTTGGGTCCCCTTTTGCGGTAATGGAAAAAATGGAACTGTTGCTTCCATTGTACGTACAAATTGATTCTCTCTCTCTCTCTCTCTCTCTCTCTCTCTCTCTCTCTCTCTCTCTCTCTCTCTCTCTCTGGTCACTTTGCCTTATTCTTTTTAATTAACGTTTCACATTTGCTTCCATTGTGCGTACAAAATTGATTCTCTCTCTCTCTCTCTCTCTCTCTCTCTCTCTCTCTCTCTCTGGTCACTTTGCCTTATTCTTTTTAATTAACGTTTCCACGTTGCTTCCATTGTGCGTACAAATTGATTCTCTCTCTCTCTCTCTCTCTCTCTCTCTCTCTCTCTCTCTCTCTCTCTCTCTGTGGTTACCTTGCCTTATTCTATTTAATTATCGTTTCCATTGTGCGTACAGACTGACTCTCTCTCTCTCTCTCTCTCTCTCTCTCTCTCTCTCTCTGGTTACCTTGCCTTATTCTTTTTAATTATCGTTTCCACGTTGCTTCCATTGTGCGTACAGACTGGCCCCAACTCTCTCTCTCTCTCTCTCTCTCTCTCTCTCTCTCTCTCTCTCTCTCTCTCTCTCTCTCTCTCTGGTTACCTTGCCTTATTCTTTTTTTAATTATCGTTTCCATTGCTTCCATTGTGCGTACAGACCCATTCCCCAACTCTCTCTCTCTCTCTCTCTCTCTCTCTCTCTCTCTCTCTCTCTCTGGTTACCTTGCCTTATTCTTTTTAATTAACGTTTCCACGTGGACGCGAGTTCGTGCAAATTATAAAATGTCACAGTGCTATTTCCGCGGACTCTCAAAAGGAGAGTTACTGTACATGCGTCCGTCTTTCTGCCCAGTCCATCTTGTCCCGTCTTGACGGCAGTGCTAATGTCTTGACATTCTCTGGTCATTAAAAGAATGAAGGAAAGAAATTAAAAGTGCTTGTTTTATAAGGAGGAAGAGGAGGAGGGGGAGGAGGAGGAGGAGAAGGAGAAGGAGAGAACTTGTACTGCTTGGTATTTATGTAGTCCTTTTTTTTCTTGTTTTTGTTTTTGTGGAATTTCCAAATGTAGGTCACGTGCTTGCATTACGGTACTTCGTATTTCTTCATTGTTTATGTACAGTATGTGCTTTTATGAGAGTCGTAGATATCCTCTCTCTCTCTCTCTCTCTCTCTCTCTCTCTCTCTCTCTCTCTCTCTCTCTCTCTCTTTTCTAAGGGAGTTTGCCGGCGTACTACCCTTTTGTTTTCCCCATTTATTGCCTCTCATTGCAAAAACTGCTGCATTATATCCATTTTGAATGTACACTGTTTTACAGTGTATTTACAAGAAAGAATGTTTACCTATTTCAATTCCAGCTACTAATCTATGGTTATTGATTCTGCAACTAATATTCTTCAAAAATATATATAATCAGAAGTCTTCCACATCCTTTATTTTACCCATGTTTTATCTAACCCAAATCTTGACATTTAGAAAGCTTTTGAATAAGCCTATTTAAATTTTGTCCTTTTTTTTTAATCCATGTTATATCATTCTTATAAGTAAATTGTTTACCCTTGAGGTCTTTGCGTCGTACCTGGCTAACATTGCTAACTTGTCACAATTGAATTAAATATAGAATTTAGGACAAAGGCCAAGCGCTGGGACCTATGAGATCATTCAGCGCTGAAACGGAAATTGACAGTAAAAGGTTTTAAAGGTGTAACAGTAGGAAAACCTCGCAGTTGCACTATGAATCAATTGTTAGGAGAGGGTGGAAAGCAAGATGGAAGAAAGAGAATATGAAAGGAGGTGCAGTAAAAGGAACGGAATGGGTTGCAGCTAGGGGCCGAGGGCACTCTGCAAAGAACCTCAAGTAATGCCTACAGTGCACCGCATGAGGTGCACTGACGGCACCACCTTCCTACGGGAGCTTGTTACTATTGTTCTCTTCCCGAACTGCTCTCTCTCTCTCTCTCTCTCTCTCTCTCTCTCTCTCTCTCTCTCTCTCTCTCTCTCTCTCTCTCTCTCTCTCTCAGAAACGCTTCTCTTGCTCGCTGGTTCTGCAAATTTTCTCCCCTTCTTCAGTGATGCCCTAAAGCTCAGTCCAAATCAGAGCTATTGTAGTCGGCAGCTGAATTTATGGTTAACAACCGGTCAGTTTACTTGAGGGTACTTGGTATTCTGGTTCATATGGTCTTTTTATTATGCATTCAGAGGTTAGTCAATATCTGTTTATGTGTGCATCACTGTACCTTGGTGATGACGTTATTCTACTACGCGTAATGTAAGATTTAAGCTGTCCAGTCAAGCTGAGCCCCATATTCTAACTTCATGGTAATTAGAAAACAAAAAACTTCCCACTTGTACCTTGTACATTAATCAAAAAGTTGTCTCTATTTGTTTCGGCGTATGGTAATTTTGAAGTTGTAAATCGCTTTCAGTTCATTTTTCACTTTTTGCTTCATTTGCCTCAGAAGTTCCCAATTCTACACTGTTCAAAGTTCACAGCTCATTTTTTTGTTTTTTTATTTTTTGTTCTTGTGATAGCCAGTTGTATAAGAAATATAATCTGATAGGACATCCTTGTCGTAATGTGTTTGTGTATGTCCTTACTTATTTATATTCTTTGAATTTGGGGCTCAATTATTGTTTTGAAACAAAAAACTACCTTCTAGACAGTAACGTTCGTTAAAACATTACTACTGTCATACTTGTCTTCTCTTTCCTTGCTTTTTTTGCCGTTTGGGCTGCATAAGGTAATATGGGAAGGTGGGTGAGGGTAGAGGGGAGGCGGGATACAGGGCGTTGGGGATAGTTGGCATGAGCAGTAAATCTTCAGTCACCTGTCTTTCCCGTTAATGTGGAATTTGAGTACATACTCCATCCGAATATTGGCTTTGGAATTATAGACCTCGAAGTTTGAAATTTGGGGAGTCTACGTAATAACTTTCACTAAACTTGAAAAATTGTGGAGAGACTTTGCAGTTGCGTTCTCAGAACCTGGAATTTGCAAAGAAGATATGGAATTAGTGCACACGAGACTTGAAACATTGTGGAATGCCAATAGAATTAACGTTCTTGAAACTGGCAGTATTGCGGAGAGACTGAAATTAATGAACATGAAACTTGCAACATTGTGGAGTGGTTTAGAAATGAATTTAATTTGAACTTTAAAATTGCAGACAAAATTTAGGAATTGAAGTCCTTGAAACTTGAAAATTGAGTAGAGTCATTGGATGTAACACAAGAAAACTAAAATATTGCAGAGAGGCTAAAATTAATGCACCCAATCATAGAAATTTGGAGAGACTATGTAACTGTCATCCTTGAATATGAAATTTATTGAGATACTTTGGGATTTACATCCTCAGTATTTGGATTGTGTTAAGCGGCTTTGAAATTGAGAGAGAGACTTGGGAATATACCGCAAACGAAGCTTAAAGTATTGTGGAGATGGGAAATTAATGTCCTTAGCATTTGAAATTCGTTAAGAGACTTGGCATTCAAGCCCTCGAAATTTGAAATTCTGTGCAGGCCGTAAATTTAACGCACAGAAACTTTGAAATGTCGTGGAAAGAAATTTAAATTAACGTCGTCAAAGTCTGAAATTTGTGGAGAGGCTGGTATTGACGCCATCAAAATTTCCAGTATGTTTAAGGCCTTGGAATTAACGTTCTCGAGACGGAGAACAAGGTCAACAAAAACCTCCATTCTCAGAAATTTATTTGCCGACGTTGCATGACACTTGTCACATTTTCAAGGACAAATAATAATTTGCACGGCAGTTAGAATCAGAATATTGAAAAATAAAGAATTCATAAAAACTGGTAATACAAGGTTAAAACAGAATATGTTGAGAAACTTTGGAATTAATGTACGAAAGCACTGAAATATTTTGGAAAGCCTTTAAGACTGCTGCCAATGACACTTCATATTTGTAAGCTTAACGCCCTTTAAAGGTTTAGAGACTTTGAAATTAACATCCTCTAAACCTTTAGACTGCGGAATTACAGTCCCACAGATCTGGTTCTTCCTCGAAACGTCAAATTTTATGTAAAGACCTTGGAATTAATGCACACGAAACTTGAAACATTCCAGAGGCTTCGGAATCAACGTCCTCGATCCCGTAAGGGAGTTAGTGCGGTAAGTGCACCTCATACGGTGCACTGTAGGCATTATTTAAGGTTCTTTGCAGCGTCCTTTCGGACCCTAGCTGCAACCCCCTTCGTTCCTTTTACTGTGCCTCCTTTCATATTCTCTTTCTTCCATTTTACTTTCCACCCTCTCCTAACAATTAATTCATAGTGCAACTGCTTTGAGGTTTTCCTCCTGTTACACTTTTCAGACCTTCTCCTGTCAATTTCCGTTTCAGCGCTGAATGACCTCATAGGTCCCAGCGCTTGGCCTTTGGCCTAAATCCTATATTCAGTTCAATCAATTCAACGTCGTCGGAACTGGAAAACTTTAGAAAATATGGAATTGCCATTTTAGGAGCTTGAAATGTTTCGAAGAGACTTTATAGAGACTCAACGGCCGGAGAGTCTAAAGCTAAACATACATCACTAGCAGATCAAAATTCATCCCACGTCATCTTCCAAGTTGGTGTCATGGAAAACCAGTTCCTCAAGAACCGCTCATTTGGCGGCGATGATTCTCTTCGCCAGTGAATAGACAAAATTGCATATTTCTGTGACACGCGTATCTCCTTGCTGGCAAAGCATAAGCCGCATCCTGGTGTTTGTGAGTTACCGTGGTTCACGTCAGAGTATCAGCAAGGCTGTGAGGATGTAAAACATGGCCTGGCACTTAGGGTAATTATTAAGGAACTTCTTTTGTCATTTACTTACCTGAAAGATGAAGTAATTTGCCATAATTAATATACTCGGAAACATTACCCATGTTTTCAGTTGTACCCTGCTGCCATTGATTTCCTTTGTAGAAGTTTTCTTTCTTTCCTCCCTTGTCGAAAGAATGGCCTTTGAATAGAAACTTAAGATGTTTAGATTTTTATTCCGTTTTCAGAGGAGGAAAACCACGTGCTCTCTTATCAAACAGGGAATGTCCTCAAAGAATTCTCTTTTGTTTTTGTTGTTCTTTTAAAAGAGAGAAAAGGGGGAAACAGGAACCGCAAAAAAAAGAGGAAAGAATAGAATGAAGAAGACTGGAGGAAGAAAAAGGGTATTGCAAGGGGGGGTGGGATGGATAATCCCTGGGATCTTGGAGGAAGGAGGAGGTACCAGGAAACCGAAGGATCTTTTTCTTTTTTTTTTTTTTTTTTTTTTTTTTTTTTTTGAGCTTTCTGGTTTGTGGGAAGCTTATTGATTTCGGAGTTGTTGGTTGTTGCCCCGTTGTTCGTTTTTAAATGTGATTTCTGATATTTCGTGAAAGGAAATTTTTTGTATGTTGGATCTTAAAGCCATTATTATATATATATATATATATATATATATATATATATATATATATATGTGTGTGTGTGTGTGTGTGTGTGTGTGTGTGTGTGTGTGTGTATATATATATATATATATATATATATATATATATATATATATATATATATATATATATATATATATATATATATTAAAGGAACAATGACCTCGTGAACTGACCGTACCTTATTGATCTGGAAGCGGGCCTCTTATTTGCTTATCTATAGTTCTTTGTATAAAGAAGGAGAGACCACGGCCAGGGCGTACAAACCCTCAAAGAACAAGGTCATCATAACAAGGTCTCAGGAATTTATTCGCCGACGTTTCATGACACTTGTCACATTTTCAAGGCTAAAAAATAATTTGCACAACAGTTAGAGTCAGAACATTGAAAAATAAAGAATTCGCATAAATTGATAATGCAACGTTAAAATAGATACATAAATAAACATAGAATGAAAATAAGTTGTAGGTCAAGGCCACAAAGACAGACTCACCGAGTCGGAGGAAAAAAATCAATAAACAGAAAACATGTACCACTGAAAAACATGCGTGGTTTTTTCTTTGTTTTTTTATATTTACATATATTTGATGTACTTGTATGTTTTACTGAATAAGAGCATCCCAGAAAAACAATGACAGATCTTTTTATTTCAATATACTGTTCATATTTTCCGGTACGTCATCGTTGACCATCAATGCTGACCCATCACAGGTCATTCTTTCAGTCCATGGAGCATAAAGCCGAAACCGAAGGTGAAACAGGAGCTCGTATAAATGAACTGCGACCTAGCAAGCTCTTGGAGCAGTACTAGAGTCCTATTAGTCTCCCTGATGATGCTGCGCCTCCGGGAGGAATGTCGGAAATGGCCATTTGAGCTCTGCTTTCAGGATGTACCGGCTGTGATGAATAACCAATGTAGAGCCTGTTCCCGCAGATGTATCGATGTTGGACTTTTTTTTTTTTCAGGTGGTAATGAGATACAGCGGACGGTAGGTTAGCCAAAGGTTGCTTATTTGCGGTGAAGTGTGTGCGTTTGACAAGCCAATCAGCGGACGAGTGGTATTCACGGTTGATCGACTTGATGTTTCTTAAACTGGCGTCACAACTACCATGGTTATCGACTTCGCTGGATTTGCAAGCCCTCTGAGTCGGTACTGTTGTAAGTAATTTTCATTGTGTTGAACATTTCTTGTCATTGATATCTCATAAACTGGCGTTACAACTACGATGGTTATCGACTTCGAAGAAATCGCGAGCCCTCAGAATCATTACCATTGTGGAATTATTTTAATTTCTAGTCAGCCTCTTATATTGGTGAACATTCTTTTGATTAACTTTATCGGGACCGAAATGAAAGGGAAAACAGCAAATTTAACCAATAAACGCACAAAGGACTAGAGAGAGTGACTCATTGAAAATAATGGTCCGTGTGACAACGGAGGGCAAAGGTGAGCATAATCGTCAGGAAGCCTCCACCGTCGACAGGTAAGAGCATCGTTATCCTTGAGGATGGAAGCACCTTGACGGAGAGGCTTAGATGATGTGGGCGTAGGATCCCTATTGGAAGTGTGATTAGGTACATGTGGGGCTTTGGGAACTTGGCGAGATTCATTGTAAGGCAGTTTGGTAAAGAGAGAGAGAGAGAGAGAGAGAGCTTCAAGTTTAATGGGAATGCACATGGAGAGGAGTCAGAGGTTACATTGATTTTGGCCTGTATTCAGTTGGGTCTGTTTAAAGATTAATATTGAAATATATATATATATATATATATATATATATATATATATATATATATATATATATATATATATATATATATATATATATATATATATATATATGTGTGTGTGTCTGTGTAAGCCCTTCCCCATTACTGAACTTGAAGCTGTTTAGTGTTGAAAACTCGTAATTTTCCCCTGCAATATTATTTTTCTAAGTTACTGTGTAAAACTGCTCGAATTTTTGAACCATCTTCGGTAAGAACAGCTACGTTAAGGATTTTTTCCCTCGAAAACTACGACTATTTATACTGTGATAGTATTTTATTATCTAAAAAAAACTCAGCGCTTCATCACAGTCTCCATCAAGGTTCAGTCCACTAGATGTTCTTTTATAGCTATCATTTAGCCTCTCAATTTGCATGGTAATGAAGAGCTGTACAGCTCTGACTTTCCGTTATGGAGTTTACATAACCTTGTGTTTTTTTTTTCATGGCAGTGATTACAGATTAGAAACAGTCTTTGAGGGAAGCATCATTAAGAAGAACTCTAGTAAAGATTACTGTAGTCAGACCATTAATATAATTAAGTAGTTTACTTGGAACGATTGAACTGCTTAACGATAATAATTCAGTAGAAGGCAGTCTGGCTCCAGAGATTTATTTTCTAATTTTGGAGACCACACCTAAATGATCATGGTGTCAAATCTCAAGGGCCTGATAATTGTGATGTGAACTGGAATTTTATTACATAAACTGAGCCTCTGTAAATCCACGTTGCCTCGGTTCTTAGCATTAAGTGCGACGTGCAGCAGTGAAAATGGAGTTTTGTCATACTGACATAATCTCCTGAACACATATCAGCAACAAAAGATAAACAAATGAAAAATGCGCCGAAGTTTCTTCGGCGCAATCGAGCTTTCTGTACAGCGTATAATGTTGTATGGAACTCTCAGCCACGGCCCCTGAAACTCTCGGCCGGCCGTGGTGGCCTTTGTTGTTGCGTTGCCCGACGCACGATTATGACTAACTTTAACCTTAAATAAAATAAAAACTACTGAGGCTAGAGGGCTGCAATTTGGTATGTTTGATGATTGGAGGGTGGATGATCAACATACCAATTTGCAGCCCTCTAGTCTCAGTAGATTTTAAGATCTGAGGGCGGACAGAAAAAGTGCAGACGGAGAGACAAAGCCGTCCCAATAGTTTTCTTTTCCGGAAAACTAAAATAATTAGAAAAGCTGGTTCTGGGTTACATGGTACTGAAACACAAGAGGATTTAGTGACTCCTACGCTTGGGTCTGAAGATGGTTATATGAAAGAAAAAATTACAGATATTGATGGATGGTAACGTTTAAGATGTTAGGGGATGCAGATGAATGAAAATTTTTGAACCGTGGAGAAGATGGTAATAAATCCACATGATAATGAAACTAATCAGCAAAAAGACCCAAGCGTGGCATGAGGGTAGTTCAATGAGTAGAAGCGATATTCATGTCAGACGATGTTCATTCTCCCGCTGTTGAGGCAGCGGAAGACTTAATGGTGAAATATATATGTATATATAATGGATATATACACTAATATTTTTACCTAAATACATAAATATTTATATATATATATATATATATCTATATGTATGTATATGTGTGTTTATTGAAAAGGTTAAAAAACCATCTCTCTCTCTCTCTCTCTCTCTCTCTCTCTCTCTCTCTCTCTCTCTCTCTCTCTCTCTCTCTCTCTCTCTCTCTCTCCAAAGCAGCCATAATTTCCATTCGATATTCCTTCAGGAACAATATTTCATTCTTCGGAATTTGTGTTTTTTTTTATATTCTTTTCATTAGGAGCCTTTCATGTGATACGACCCTATTTTTACAAAAGAAGAATCCCAGATAACCCGCCGCATTTCCTTTGATGCTCCGAATCCCCTTTGATTGTCAACTCGGGGACAAACGCATACACCAACTCATTTTTGGTATTGCTTCGTAGTATGGACATCTTTCGATTATCTATAAATTCCTTCTTTATATGGCAGCCAATTTCAGTAATGCTTCTTAGTCTGGAAATCTTGTTTTGATATTGCTTCATGAGGCGGTAATATTGTTGTTGCAGTGTTTCTCGGAAGAGAAATAATGATTGGTATTGCTCTTTTTTTTAGGAAAATCCCTTTCGATATTGCTCTTTTAATAGGATATTTTTCTCTCAGTTTTTGCGATTTGATAAAAAAGAACACGGAATGATGCAATTTTGGCTTGTCCTCAGAAGATTCCTTAAGTAAGATTGTGTTATTATCACCAAATTCAGTAGGTCAGCCTGTATAGTAAGTTGAAATTAACCATTTGGAGCAATTTGAACAATTAGCTGCAATGACCAAGGCTCACAGAAAGATTTTACATGTGTGCGTACGTTAGAGTAATTCCGCCTTTGTAATACTTTTCCGGTCAGTTTTGGTAATTTAGGAAGTGACTGATAAAAGCTTTCTGCTTGAATTTTTTTACTCAGTGTGTGGGTTGCATTACAAGTGGGTCATGAATAGCGACCAAAATGGAGATAATTATATGAGTGTGTTTTTATTCCATTTACGATTCGCGGAAGCACAAAAATTGATTATTGTTGCTTTTTGAGGATATTATCAAGACCTGCCAGTGGCGCAACAAGTATAGACATCAGGTACCCATAAGTCTTTAGAAAATTCTATAACTCTCATGAGTAAAACTACTGTATTTGGAGGTTAAATATACTTCTCTTCATTCATATGTATTTTTGATTCAAAAATTCATTTGAAAATCTATACTTGTGAGTGTAGAAAATCTTAGCAGGTTCTGACCAAGAGAAAGGCCTAGTTTCAGGCAAGGGATTCAGTTGATAGGTTAGATTTCTTAGCTTCTTTTTAGGGAGGAACCAGACTCTTGAGGATAATCATTGGTCTCTCTACCCAAAAAGAATGGGAATTGTTTTCCGATTTAAGGTAAAGATTGCTCAGCAATAGCTATCTTAAACAGTGTAAAATACTGTTCGTCGTCTTTCGTGGCCTTGGCCACGCATTGCATGCAGATAGACTTAAAACACAATGATTTGTCATATATGTGTGGCATGGCATCCTTACCTTTTGTACCATCCTTATGAAGAAACCTTGGTGGCCGAATCGTTTGACCAGCTACCCCTTGATAGGTTTTTTTTTTTTTTTTTTTTCAAAGGCCGATGGGATGCTTACCCTGGAAACATGAAGAATAAGGGGAAAGGGTTCGGGGTTTAACCGGACTTTCCATTATGCAAATTATGAACTTTTAATAATGTAGAGGAGTAACCTTTGGTTTATAGATTATAAGCCTTTCGCTATATTGTCAAAGAAACTGTATTTTGATTTTGTAGTTTACTAATCTTTATCCCTGTAAGTTAAGAACCTTTGTTTATTCGGCTAGAAATCATTCTTTTTCAGGTTAGATCCCGTTTTTTTCTAGTACATAAACGTATATACATTATATATATACATATACAGTATATATATATATATATATATATATATATATATATATATATATATATATATATATATATATATATATATGTATATATCAGAATTTTTTTGTTGCAAGTCAGGACTCATGCAATTTTCCTTTTAGACTGGGAGCCTGTGTTTGTAGCCTAGTATATATTTTGTTACGTTAGGAGTGTAATATTTATTTCTGTAAGATACCAGCTCTGTAAACGTCATTTGAACAAAGAGGCATTCAGCCCAGACACAACTCAATGAACCCCGTAGGGGATTAGTGTCGTGATTGCACCTTGCGTGGTGTAATGGAGGCATTACTAAGGGTTGTTTGCAGCGTCCCTTCGGCCCCTAGCTGCTTTCACTTTTCAGCTTCTTAATTTACCTCCATTCATAGCTCCTTTCTTCGGTCGTGCTCCCCAACACCTCTAACTGTTACTTTCTAGTGCAACTGTGGAGTTTTCTCCCAGTTCCACATTTAGATCCGTGTACTTCCTTCCTTTATTTTGGTAGTTTTCTTTATCTAGTTGTCCAACCACTCTAACTCCATCTTGTCACTGTCTTCAGTACTTGGCTTGGCAGTCTAAATTTCCTAAATTATAAGTCACCGACTCAGTGACGTACAATCCAAGCCAATCCATATTGGAGCGACTCACGGGTTATATTTCGTTTTGACATCCTCATAAGGAGGAAAAAATGGCAGGCAATGTCAAAGTCCTTTTTTCATGTTTAGTAAAAGTAAATGCTGATTTATTTAGCTGAATTAATCTTTTGAACAGTTGAAAAGAATTGAAATCACAATACATGATCTCAACATGCTGTTGCAGCCTACTATGTCGTGTGTAGGAGTATATATCCCCACTTGATTGTTTCTCTTCATCCTTTCTGTAACAACTTTCTTACGCATGCGCAAAACATTCTCGTGGTGTAATACTCACTGATACACTTCCATGCACTTACAGAAGCATTCCTCGTTGCGAATCCCATTAAACTATACGACATTTTTTGGCATTACTTCACCAAAAAATATCAAAGGTTCCGTTGGACGAAAATTCCCAGTTGGAATCCATGATGGCGTCTGTGATGCCCCCTCGCGGGAATGGAATTTGCTGGTCTGTTAAGCCACGGAATTCGAGTAAACAAGACTCTGCAAATCAAAGGGAAGGAGAACACAAACACGCTCTCGCCCGGGTCTCGACTCGTTTTCCTAAACATGTCCTTAAATAGCGGTAATACGAGAGAGAGAGAGAGAGGTTCGATGTTTCTGGTAGGCGTTAGGTGCTGAAATACGAATATATATATATATATATATATATATATATATATATATATATATATATATATATATATATATATATATATATATATATATATATATATATAAAGAGAGTTTCGTAGAACGTACTGGTATAGCATTGGCTAATTTATAAGGATAGATAAATACAGAAAGACCGAATTTTTATTGCGAGAAGTATGTCAAGAGTAACCAGATATATGTCAGTCTTAACTGTTATGGTGTTTTCATCCAAAGCCTTGATTTGCTTTGGTCTTAAGGGAACAGGGATTAATGAATAAACTATTCAGTGCATGTATAGATGATGTTATGTTTGTATTTTGACATCAGTTTATGAAAGGGGATCAGGTAAGCGTCATTTAGAAACACGTAATCTCAGTCATCACAGTTTCAGATAGTTAAATCTTATATAGAAATATCAATACACTTATTCATTTCCGTGTTTGCCCACAGTTCTAATTCTGGCACAGGGTAAGACAGTAAACAACTCTCTCTCTCTCTCTCTCTCTCTCTCTCTCTCTCTCTCTCTCTCTCTCTCTCTCTCTCTCCAAAGAACTATAAAAGTTCATAAGAGCATCGCCGTAGTCATCTGATATTTCATTATTATTATTATTATTATTATTATTATTATTATTATTATTCATAATGCGTAAATCAAAAGGATTGAATATAAATTGTACAAGAACAGTAAAACATGGACGTTAAAATTAGTATCCGTTGGTTGGTAAGGTATATGTCGACTTATACAAGCACAGTCCTGTGCATGTGGCGGCTCATATGTTCTGTAAGATGTTGAAGGTAACAAGTGGTCAGGTATGGACTCCTGGACACTGACCAACCAACAGGACGAGAAAAAGATAATTCTATATATATATATATATATATATATATATATATATATATATATATATATATATATATATATATATATATATATATACACAGTATACATATATGACCAAGTGAAATATTTTGTTAAGACAGAATTCCATCAAATATAAGGAGCCCATAAAAACGCCAAAATGTGGAAAATAAAGCTATATTTCCAGAGACCAGAAATGTCTCTCTCTCTCTCAGGTAAAATAGGAATCACTATTTGCCTGAGGAGAGAGACATTTCATTCTCCAAAACATAGCCTTTATTTTCCACATTTTCACGTTTTTATAAGCTCTTTTATATTTGGCTATATATATATATATATATATATATATATATATATATATATATATATATGTGTGTGTGTGTGTGTATGTGTGTATGTATGTATGTATGTATATGTGTATAGAGCAGAGAGAGGAAGGTTTTTAGCGCTCGCGCATAGAGGAGACTATGTGCTGTCTATGAGAGAGAGAGAGAGAGAGAGAGAGCGGGAAATAGACAGACATAACCCTAAGGGCTGGACTTCAATATCACAAACGACCTTAACTGCGTGTAATTGATTGCGGATTAAGCCACCATCACAGCGTCAATTTCCTAAACGCTGAATGGATGAAGGAAATTTGTATTGCCGGATTCGGCCGGATTTCTGTACATTACCTTCAGATACCCAGTACTTCGAGGGTCCTCCGTTATTCTCTGCAAATGTGGTGTTCCTTTATCGTGTTCCTTATCTTGCGGAACACGTTATTCTTTTTACTGAGTTCGGTATTCTCGTCATGTCTTCATGTAGCGGCATTGAGTATGATTGCTGAACTCCTTTACTGAGATTGCGACTGAATACGATTCTCCTGTACGGTAGACGGTCGTAGGTGATCGCCGAAAATATTAAACGTTCCTTTATTTGCCTTTTAATCGTATCAGTTATTGTGACTTACTATAAATACAGTGTTAATTTACCCTGTGTTTTCGCTGCGATTCACTGAGTAAGGTTTTATACACTGTTTTTATATGGAATTTCCTCTCTGAGCACCTAATTCTGTCCCTTTTCATATTTCATTCAGTAATATACGGCAGGATTTATTTTCTTTTCAGCTTGAATTTATGATCATTTTGAATAATGATAAAAAACTGCAATTCCTTTAAAGTGGATTGTTGCCGTTATTATGGATACGATATACCTTTAGATGTTCGCTCTTTAGTCCTTTACTGCTGGTAATTTACGATCAGCGGCGTAGGGTTTTCGCTGGAGGGATGAAAGATACATAGTTATAAGGCTTAGAGAATAAAATTACAGGCGAGGAATGAACCTTCGCCACTGAATTCTTAACACACCCAAAAATTCTAGATATACAACTAGTAGCTGCCTGAGACCCTTAGTGCGTGTTTTCCTTCTCCGGTTTGCTTTATTTTGATAATAAACTATTTTCTTTGAAAAGGATATAGTCTATTACTCTTACTGGTAATACCACTGATGAACCGGTTAGTGTTGCTGCTACTCAGCCTTGGTAATGGGTTTTCAGTGGCCTATTAGAGACGCGTTGCATGCAAAGTAAAGCAAGAAAATTAATGGTCGTATTCATATTAGAATATCAGATCATTCATTTGAAATACTGTTACCCTAATATCTGCTATGGTCTTTGTAAATCCATGATCAGATCACCACTAGCCCTGTAGGGGGTTAGTGCCGCACAGTGCACCTCATGCGGCGCACCGTAGGGATTACCTAAGGTTCTTTTCAGCGTCCCTTCGGCCCCCAGCTGCAATCTCTTTCATTCCTGTAACTGTTCCTCCGTTCATATTCTCTTAATTCCAGATGCCGTCTACCCTTTCCTAACAGTTGATTCATAGTGCTACTGGGATGTTTTCCTCGTGTTACACCTTTCAAACCATTTTATTATCAATTTTCGTCTCAGCGCTGAATGACCTCGTAGGTCCCAGCGCTTGGCCTTTGACCTAAATTCTATATTATATTTTAAATAGCCACTAGATATTTGTATTCAATTAAAGATGGGTAGGAAGAAAACATGAGCCAAAGTGATATTTTAATCTTTGTTTGGCCAAAATACCAAATGACTAACTAGCTGGCAAGTGGATTTCCAGTTACATTTTCTTTTGTATTGCATCTTTTACTCAGTCTTTTAAAGTTGCCAAAAGGCTTTTCAAAGACTTGAATGTGCATTTGAGTGCAACATTTCGCATCGTGGATTTAATAGCTCTCGAGTTATACACGTGCTCTGGGGCCTATACAGTTAATCGTACTTTTAATGCCCACGAAATTTCCGAGACTTTTGAAGGGTTATTAGAAGGGTTGAAGGAGACACACGAACTAATTTTTTTTGTGGTGCGGGTACCTAACACCAACTATTTTATTTTTTATTTTTTTTTTCTTTACCTCACGGCAACCTTTGCTCAAAAAAGAAAGCTGCGCATTTTGCTTATGTGTGACAATATTTATTTCTCAGGGTTTTTTTTATGTGTGATTGCTTTGAGCTTATTTCTGATGTGAGTATTTTTCAAAATGTGGAAGAAATCGTAGTAATGGGAAATAATTCATGTGTTAGTTAACAGTTATTGTTACTGATTTGTAGTAAATCTTTATGTCTCTTTAAATATTAGTTGAGGCATTCACACGATTGCGTTAAATTTTGTAAGTGAGAGCTAATGCGAAGATGTACATACTAAGTATATGTACATACAAGGTATATGCGTGTTTGTATGTGCGTATGTTTCTCTTACTCGTATTGTTAAAATTATAAAGAAGCTGAAAACTGACGAGTTTATATATTTATTTATTATTATATATATTTTTTTTGCAGGTCTGAAGGCAACGACGATGGGACGGTCACTAACTCCTCTACTTTTCATTCTCCTCATGTGCGTTTTCGGGTAAGTGAATTTCACATCTTCATTAGAATTAAAAAAAAAAAAAAAGTAGAAAATGCGCCGTAGTTTCCTCGGCGCAGTCGAGTTTTCTGTACAGCCGCTGCAGCATATAATCAAGGCCACCGAAAATAGATGTCTTTCGGTGATCTCGGTATAATGCTGTATGAGCCGCTGGCCCATGAAATTTTAACCACGGCCCGGTGGTGGCCTATCTTATATCGTTGCCAGAAGCACGATTGTG
>NC_089747.1:15330000-15332500 GCF_040412425.1 Macrobrachium rosenbergii
AACGAGAGTATTGAAATTCCTCTTTGATCGCTGAGGAGGGAAATTCTCGCGAAGATTATTTGCATGTGAAAACTAATTGGTTCTTTAATTAAATGGATGGCACCTAGCGAAATATTTTGCTTTGCAAAGGAATTAAGCTTTAAATGCTCGTTTCATCTTCCTTTTTTAGTTTTCTGTAAAAGAAAGCTATTGTGCCGGCTTTGTCCGTCCGCACTTTTTCTGTCCGCCCTCAGATCTTAAAAACTACCGAGGCTAGAGGGCTGCAAATTGGTATGTTGACCGTCCATCCTCCAATCATCAAACATACCAAATTGCAGCACTCTAGCCTCAGTAGGTCTTATTGATTTAAGGTTAAAGTTAGCTATAATCGTGCTTCTGGTAACGATATGCGACAGGCCACCACCGGCCCGTGGCTAAAGTTTCATGGGACGCAGCTCATACAGCATTATACCGAGACCACCGAAAGATAGATCTATTTTCGTTGGCCTTGATTATGCACTGTAGCGGCTGCCCAGAAAACAAGATTGCGCCGAAGAAACTTCGGCGCATTTTGTACTTGTTTTTATTGGAGAGTTTTTAAAGAAGAGCGAATTTGAAAGAAATTCGCCCAGAAGTCGGGATAAATATTTTCCGTAACACTTTTCATGGGTAAACATAGTTAGGACAGAACTGTACTTTTAAGTGCCCCAAGTACAGTCCCTCTTCGCGCTGATAGCATCACTGTAACTACTGTAAATGCTCCTGCTGTAGAAGCTAAGTAAACTTGCATACGAGTACAAACTTGATTTCGCCCTTGCTTGATTTCAGCGGCCTATTTTAAAATTGTTTGTCATATTAACCATCTTTTTTTTTTTTTTTTTTTTTTGGCAGTTACTAGGCTCGATTTATTTTTTTCCCTTCTCGGTTTTTAGTTTTCTGTAAAAGAAAACTATTGTGCCAGTTTTGTCTGTCCGTCCGCACTTTGTCTGTCCGCCCTCAGATCTTAAAAACTACTAGGCTAGAGGGCTGCAAATTGGTATGTTGATCATCCACCCTCCAATCATCAAACATACCAAATTGCAGCCATCTAGCCTCAGTAGTTTTTATTTTATGTAAGTTTAAAGTGGGCCATAGTCGTGCTTCTGGCAGCAATATTGGAAAGGCCACCACCGGGTCGTGGTTAAAGTTTCATGGGCCGCGGCTCATTTAACATTATACTGAGACCACCGAAAGATACATCTATTCTCGGTCGCCTTGATTATACGCTACAGCGTCCGTACGGAAAACTCGAATGCGCCGTAGAAACTTCGGCGCATTTGTTACTTGTTTCTTAACGTAACTGGCTTTAATATTGGCAATCTTGTATCATGATAACCACTTATGTTTATACCAAATTGCTAAGCTTTTTTTGTGAGTTTTAGATACTTGAAATATTACAAAGCGAGATGAGTGATCCAAACTTGAACCCTCTTATTTTCTCCAGGCTTGGGACTGGCTTATGTGTATAAAATGTCTTATTGCTTTTGCACAGTTAATGATAAGAAGGCATTTATGAACATAAAGTGTGGGAAATGTAATTACTAGTGAATCTGTATTTTCGTAAGTTCAGACCTCCGATGAAACGTGTTTAGAATTCACTGTAAATATTCCTTTGATGCACTGATTGAATCGCTGTCATCGGCATTTCAAAACCCGGTTCATTCATTTAAAAGTAGAGTTGATTAATAACTTTATCCTTTCAAATGAGATGCCAGAATCTGGTTATCAGAATGTTTCAAGAACATGGAGGCGAGGTCGCAATTTGGTTATCAGAATGTTTCAAGAACATGGAGGCGAGGTCGCAATTTGGTTATCAGAATGTTTCAAGAACATGGAGAAGGTCACTTTGGTTATCAGAATGTTTCAAGAACATGGAGGCGAGGTCGCAATTTGGTTATCAGAGTGTTTCAAGAGCATGGAGGCAAGTAATAAAATAAGTTTTTTTAGCATAGGGCAAAGAAGAGCATCCCCTTTACTTTTGTATTAATTAAAGCAATTAATGCTTAAATTTATTCTTCAAATACAAGTCTTATATTTGCGTGACATGTAAGATGCGTGAACTCGCAGGTAAATAGTAAGGTCTGTTATCAGTGGTTGTCAATTTTGCCTCACTTGCGTTAGTCAACTTTGGCGCTTGACCTGAAAAATCCATTGTGTCTGTTAACCCAAGAAGTGAATTATATACTTGTTTGGTAGTGAACTGTGGCTGGTTACAGCTAGGGTAGAGGGTAGTATGGGCATTGCAACCTCATCCTAAAAAATAAAAATAGTGAGAACTGGTAGGTTTAAGACTGGAGCCACCTCCTCCAAGAGAAGAGGTGTATGGTGAACATACACACACACACACACACACTATACTGTATATATATACATATATATATATATATATATATATACATACATACATACATACATACATACATATATACATACATACACACACACACACATATCTACATATACATACATACATACATATCTA
>NC_089747.1:15337500-15345000 GCF_040412425.1 Macrobrachium rosenbergii
CTCTCTCTCTCTCTCTCTCTCTCTCTCTCTCTCTCTCCTCTCTCTCTCTCTCTCTCTCTCTCTCTCTCGGTTCAATTACTTATAAAGTTAGCATTTACAGAATAGCGCAATTGCAGCTATTCAGATTATGTAGTTTATTATTTGGTAGTCAAGTGATTTTGGTAAGAAATAAATGAAGCCGTGTGTATTATTATTATTATTATTATTATTATTATTATTATTATTATTATTATTATTCTCTCTCTCTCTCTCTCTCTCTCTCTCTCTCTCTCTCTCTCTCTCTCTCTCTCTCTCTCTCTCTCTCTCTGCAGTTTCAGTTCCATGTTAAATTTGCAGAAAAACTTCAATGCATTTATCCAGAATATGGAGCAATAAAAGCAGTTTAGTAAGAAACAGTAAAGTTGTATTATTATTATTATTATTATTATTATTATTATTATTATTATTATTATTATTATATCTGCATGTGGAATTAAGGATTGCGTTGTGTCCTTTATCATTGGAAAGTAAGCAAGATTATGTTTACATCATACAGAAATTCCTTGTATCTTCTTCTTCTTCTTCTTCTTCTTTCTTCTTCTTATTATTATTATTATTATTATTATTATTATTATTATTATTATTATTATTATTATTATTATTATTATTATTATATATTGAGTCTTCTCAATTTTCTTGTAACTCTTTTCTCTCCTACGCTAACATTGTCCAGTATTAACGTAGAAGAGCAAAGAATTATAAGGAAAGGAGAAGGCTCAATATAAAATTAACTCAACGATGCAACCATCCTGTTTACTTCTTTCATATTATTATTGTCAATATTCCATGAAGATCTTCTTCTTCTTCTTCTTATTATTATTATTATTATTATTATTATTATTATTATTATTATTATTATTATTATTATTATTATTATTATTATTATTATTATTATTATTGCAGATGTACACACAGGCTTCTGGAACAAGTCAAAAAGAACTATTAACTTGCCGAAAAAGCTTCCGCCTAACAGAACAAGTGAAAAGAGAGAAAGAAAAAATGTAATACAAAAGTTACCCCAGTTTGACCCAAGCGGTTATTGAGCAGTGCCACCAGTGCTCATTAGCCTTCCTTTATGACAGGCAATTAGCTGTTTAACGGAATAATTGCTTTATTTGACCAACCACACGATTCGAATTTCAAATACCCAATGGCAGTGCGCACAACATTTTGCAGTCAAATGAAAGTTTTTTCTGTTGCATTTTGTTATGAAAGAACTGAGATGGAAAATTAATTTCTATTTTTATTTCTTATAATCAAGAGTTTAGGCCTTTTTAATTAGGTTTTTTCAAGAAAGAATTAAGGATGGAAGTTAGCTACAGTTTTATTGACTATAATCAAGAGTTTGAAGTTTTAATAATGTTAATGAAGGAATTAATTACAGTACTTCTTTACCCTGATCGGTGGGACGAAATATTTTTTTAATAATACTTTAATGACAGAATTAAAGAGGTCTTTTTTTTACTGTTTTCATAACTGTCAATGAGGGAAGTGTTTTCAACTCTTTTAGAGACGCGCCAGAGGGATGCCTTTTCTGCTTTTTTAATCAAAGTAATTGAAAAGGTATAATTTGCATAATGTTTCTAGACAAAATTGTAGGGGATACTTTTTGTAGCAGTGTGTTTATTTTGAAAGTTATAAGAGAAGTTCATTGTCCTTTATATTTGTGTTCAGTTTGGTCTGTTTTCTACTGTTAGGTCCGTAGGAGGTAGTGCCTTCAGTGCACCTTTGCGGTACGTTGTAGCATTACTTGAGGTTCTTTGCAGCGTTCCTTCGGCCCCTAGCTGCAACCCCCTTCCATTCAGCACACTGTACCTCCTTTCATATTCTCTTTCTTCCATCGTACTTTCCACCCTCCTAACAGTTGAATCATAGTGCAACTGCGAGGTTTTCCTCCTGTTACACTTTTCAAACCTTTTACTGTCAATTTCCGTTTTAGCGCTGAATGACCTCATAGGTGCCAGCGCTTGGCCTTGGCCTAAATTTTATATTCTATTCAATTCTATCTATTCTATTCCGTTCTATTCTACTGTTAGGAGAGCCCGTTGATATGTACTGTTTTGCATTTTGCTCGTTGGAGCAAGAAAGCGTGATGGCACAAGATCAACTTAATCTAACAATAAAAAGGAGCTAATTTTTTCCCCGTTACATAGATTAATTGGAGCCGGATTTTTGCACATCGCTAACGTGAAGCTGCGTTCAGAATTATTGCAACTAATATTTTTGCATAACCGTAAAATACTGCTTTCCTCTTTATACAAATAAGCGTTCAGTTTTTATGGCTTGTTCCGTGCAAATGCATTAATAATAATAATAATAATAATAATAATAATAATAATAATAATAATAATAATAATAATAATAATACCCTGTTAAATAGGATGACTGCATAATTCAATTAATATTGTATTGAGTTTTCTCAATTTTACCTATAATTCTTTTCTCCTCTACTTTAATATTTGACAATGATTTGCCATTGTATAATTTGATATAGAGAAATACATGAGCAGCGCCTTACAACAGATTTTATCATCTCTGCAGTAGAAGGTAATGAATACGGTGGGATGCCCCGTAGAGTTGAGTTACAGGTCTCTGGCATATGGATTCTGAGTTCGTGGTTCCATGTTTAAACAACGAGAAGGGAATGCACGAGAGATCTGCCATTGAACTCTATGGGATCATCCCCGTATTTCACTACCTTATTGTCCAACATTAACGTAGAAGACAAAAGAATTATATGTAAAACTGAGAAGTCTTAATATCAAATTAATTCGCATGATGCAGCCATCCTATTTAACAGGACATGTTTAAGAGAGGATCTGCTTCGTTCTTGATAATAATAATAATAATAATAAGTAAAATACACAATGATTTTAATATGAACATAGATTAATTTTTAAAGCCAGAGCTTTCGAGGGCTTGCTGAACCCTCATTATCAGTTTCAGAATTTTAAAACCGGAACTTTCCAATGTGATTTGGAAACAGAAATTGTAAGCAAAAAAGATTAAAAAACCTTAAAATGCGTCCAGTTGTTTTCAAAGTTTTCAAATACACAATGAAAGCTGAACAGGCTTTCGAAAGTTGGAAAGCTGTTAATACGTATTTTAGTGTTTTGTTAAAAGCGTGTTTTAATGTTTTTTGCAGAAAAATGATTGAGGATTTCATCCACCTTTTTTTTTTTTTTTTCTTTTTGCAAATGATGATAATCATATCGACTCCAACTCCGTGTAACTCAAAGGGCCTCGGTGAAACTCCGCCATTAATACCTTTCTTGTGCTTTATCTTCCACAAACCTTCATTCATCCGCAGCCTCCCGTTTCGTAGTTGTCTTCTTCCCGTAGGATGGTAGGGCCTTCAGCGCACCTCACGTGGTGCACTGCAGGCATTGCTTAAGGTTCATTGCAACGTCTCTTCGGCCCCTAGCTGCAACCCCTTTCATTCCTTTAACTGTACCTCCGTTCATATCTCTTTCTTCCATCTTACTTTCCAGCCTCTCCTAACAATTGTTTCGTAGTGTAACTGAAAGGCTGTCCTCCTGTTATACCTTTCAAACCTTTTTAATCTCAGTTTCCCCTTTCAGCACTGAATGACCTCATAGGTCCTAGCGCTTGGCATTTGGCCAAAAGTTTATATTCCACTCCACTCCAAAGTTGTTTTCTAAGGATTCTGGGTCTTGCAACTCTTCTGGTGTCCACCGGTGCCCAGTTGACAGCATGACGTACTATTCCCCGTGGGATGGGGTAGAGGACGTGTATAAGCCATCTCCATATCCCTTTCATCTTTATTCCATCTACATATGGAACATCCATCTGTAATTTCACGTATGGTGTCCTGGCAACGCGATATTATGAATATCATTAACAATAACAGTAATATTATTAATAATGATAACAGCTGTTTCTACGGCATTTTATTCGTATAGTCTTCTCTGTTCGTCTTTTAATCTTCTCATCAGCTACTGTACACTCTGATGAGAAGATTATAAACGACTAGAGAACTCTCTGTAAATTGTATGCCGTAGAAAAAGCTATTGCTTTCAAAGGTACTGTCCTCAAAGAAGATCTTCTCCCTAATAATAATAATGGTAAAAATAATAACAGTACTTACAAAACTCCTCTTATCTCTAAGATTCATTGAAGAGGATTGTTGCTTCGGCGAAATAAATTTTATATTGAACTTTCAGGCTTTTTGGTGATTGCATTTTCCTCGGTATAAGGATTTGATACAAGCTGTCCAGTATTTACCGGAGGGTACAGCTGCAATCTCAGATGTTTTAAACTTTAATCCAGGACTGACACAACTTCCAACGCTTTTGGGATCAGGTCATAAGGCGATGGATTGAAACTTTAACACCCTCTTGTTATCTGTATAATAGTTTCTGAAACTGAAGGGAAAAACTATCGATTGTTTCTGCAATCTCTGATGAATATTGAACACCTGATACTGATTCTTGGTGATGAAAAATAAGATAAGCATTTGAATATCTGAAAAGTTCAGTAATAATAATAATTATTATAAAGCATCTCTTGGTGAAGGCTGTTTGATGCTTGGCGCGAGTTTTACTTTATTGTAGGTTTTTAGTTCCATATTTTTCACCGCTTCTAACGCAGCCAAAAAGGATTTGATTACCTATCTAATTAGTGAGTTATTTGATATGGATATATACATATACTATATATATATATATATATATATATATATATATATATATATATATATATATATATATATATATATATATATATATATATATATATATTAATTTACCTTCTCTCCCCTCTTCCTCTATATCTTTATCCTTTTTTTTAAATACCTTAACGCAACAACAAGAAATCATAAAAATTGACTACCATTCATCGCTACCAGACGCAGAGTTAGATAACTCTGCCATCGCGAGGGAACGTGAGTGTCCATTACAGAAGTTAAACAGTGATTGGTTACGCGTCAACGCCAAATTGCCCGAGCGCTTAGACGATATGAGCTTCTATTAGGTCAGATTTGCTGATGGCTGTCTCTTCCGCGTATTTGACCGAGGGATTGTTTGCACGTAACAGGAGAGGTATTATAGATCTGTTGCTTTCTATTGCCTTCGTTACGAGTGGTATCTCATGAGTTGGTACTGTAGGGATTTCTTGGTTGTGTAAAATATGAATTTTTTTTTATTTATTCATTTTGATGAGAGGTCATTGACGTTTGGTCTGTGACCAAAATTTCATGCTTAAGGCCTCTGTGCATCTTCAACCATTACGATAATTCTTAGGTAAAACCAAGGTTAATATTGAGATAAATTTATCGAAAGCCATTTAAAGAAAGGGGTGGAATATAAAGTGTGTGTGTGTGTGTGTATGTATGTATGTATGTTATCAGAAAGCTACAAACGTCCTTTAATATCAATTCACTCTACCTCGAAATAATATATTTTCATATGTTACCGAAGGGGAATTTTTAGTTGATAATAAGTCCACCGTCCCGTGGGGTCGAACCACCGACGGACGAGGAATCAGGACTACAGTGACACACTAACGCTTTCGGCCACAAGAGAGGTATAAGTGAATAACATCTCCCATCATCTCACCGTCGAACTCAGGTGTTTTGCGTTTGGAGACGATATCCACCCACCTCTGCCATGTTGACCGTGTAGTGCGTTTGTCGCACGTAGCCATATTATGACTATTTATCACATCACCGTGATTCATATACAATCAGAAAGCTACAAACGTCCTTTAATATCCAATTCACTCTACCTCAAAATAATATATTTTCATATATGTTACCGAAGGAATTTTTAGTTGATAATAAGTCCACCGTCCTGTGGGGGTCGAAAAAACGACGGACGAGGAATCAGGACTACAATGACACACCAACGCTTTCGCCACAAGAGAGGTATAAGTGAATAACATCTCCCATCATCTCACCCGTCGAACTCAGGTGTTTTGCGTTTGGAGACGATATCCACCCACTTCTGCCATGTTGACCGTGTAGTGCGTTTGTCGCACGTAGCCATATTATGACTATTTATCACATCACCGTGATTCATATACAATCAGAAAGCTACAAACGTCCTTTAATATCCAATTCACTCTACCTCGGAAATAATATATTTTCATATATGTTACCGAAGGGGAATTTTTAGTTGATAATAAGTCCACCGTCCCGTGGGGTCGAACCACCGACGGACGAGGAATCAGGACTACAGTGACACACTAACGCTTTCGGCCACAAGAGAGGTATAAGTGAATAACCTCCCATCATCTCACCCGTCGAACTCAGGTGTTTTGCGTTTGGAGACGATATCCACCCACCTCTGCCATGTTGACCGTGTAGTGCGTTTGTCGCACGTAGCCATATTATGACTATTTATCACATCACCGTGATTCATATACAATCAGAAAGCTACAAACGTCCTTTAATATCCAATTCACTCTACCTCGGAAATAATATATTTTTCATATATGTTACCGAAGGAATTTTTTAGTTGATAATAAGTCCACCGTCCCGCAGGTCGAACCACCGACGGACGAGGAATCAGGACTACAGTGACACTAACGCTTTCGGCCACAAGAGAGTATAAGTGAATAACATCTCCCATCATCTCACCCGTCGAACTCAGGTGTTTTGCGTTTGGAGACGATATCCACCCACCTCTGCCATGTTGACCGTGAAAAGTGCGTTTGTCGCACGAGCCATATTATGACTATTTATCACATCACCGTGATTCATATACAATCAGAAAGCTACAAACGTCCTTTAATATCCAATTCACTCTACCTCGGAAATAATATATTTTCATATATGTTACCGAAGGGGGAATTTTAGTTGATAATAAGTCCACCGTCCCGTGGGGTCGAAACTAACGACGGACGAGGAATCAGGACTACAGTGACACACTAACGCTTTTCGGCCACAAGAGAGGTATAAGTGAATAACATCTCCCATCATCTCACCCGTCGAACTCAGGTGTTTTGCGTTTGGAGACGATATCCACCCACCTCTGCCATGTTGACCGTGTAGTGCGTTTGTCGACGTAGCATATTATGACTATTTATCACATCACCGTGATTCATATACACAATCGAAAGCTACAAACGTCCTTTAATATCCATTCACTCTACCTCGGAAATAATATATTTTCATATATGTTACCGAAGGGGAATTTTTAGTTGATATTATAAGTCCACCGTCCCGTGGGTCGAACCACCGACGGACGAGAATCAGGACTACAGTGACACACTAACGCTTTCGGCCACAAGAGAGGGCAGTGAATAACATCTCCCATCATCTCACCCGTGAACTCAGGTGTTTTTGCTTTGGGAGACGATATCCACCCACCTCTGCCATGTTGGCCGTGTGCGTTTGTCGCACGTAGCCATATTATGACTATTTATCACATCACCATGATTCATATACAATCAGAAAGCTACAAACGTCCTTTAATATCCAATTCACTCTACCTCGGAAAT
>NC_089747.1:15350000-15387500 GCF_040412425.1 Macrobrachium rosenbergii
ATTTTAAATGTACTTTTAACAATATACCAAGAATTTACACAAAGTTTCATTTCATCCTCATAGAAGGTAATCGTTTTTCATAGTCTTCAGTAATAATTAGGAAGAACAATCACGCCCTGTTAAGACCTTTCTCTTGTGTGTAAATCTGGTTATACTGAATTTTTTTAACGATATACCAAGATCTGCTCACAGGAAATGGTCTAATTTTTGTATTTTCAAAAACAATACTAAATCGTAGTGATGGGATGAGGAAAGTGAAATATGCAGTGTAATTTCCGTGGATTGCAGATCAAGACGAGACGTAACACGTTATGTGGAACATATAAAAATAGTATCCGTGTGTTCTCAGTCTTTTATCATTCCTCCCATCAATAGATGGTGAAAGGGAAGGGGATGACATATGTAATAATTTTTTTATGTAATAATTTTTTTTAATCGATTAATTTTCTTCCACAGTTTCTTTTTATTTTTCATATTTGTCGGCATAGAGGGGAGGAGAGTGAGAGGAAAACCAACTATCATATCTTTATATCTGTCTGGACGTTTGTGGTAAACTTTAATGATATACCTACATTATGTTAAGCTCAGGAAAGTTATAAAATTGTTTTGTGAATTTTTGAGATAGTACTGCCATCTGTAGGAGGGGTAGTTGCAAGTCTGCAGAAAGTGTATAAAATACTTTATTAAGCTTTGTTCACCTTCATAGGTTTCGATAACCATATCCATACATAGAGTGAAACTTAATGCATTTTAAGACAATGTAAGTAGCATCATATATGGACGTGGAAGTTTCATCCTCATTGTATCGGTTACCACTACGAACACCTTGCTTTTCTATCTCTGTCTTACGATCACTTGTATTTCGTGCACTTCAAAGTCTAGCCAGCCTTTTCTCCAGCGTCCCTCTCCTCTGAAACCCCAAATCTTCCGAATAATGAACCAGTTGTTACCAGCCTATCATCCTTCTATTTTCTCCACATGTGCAAACCTCCTGAGACTCTCGGGTACATCGTTTCATCTTTGTGTCGATTCTCCACCCTTCTCATCCCATCAACCCATCTTACTCCACGTACGCAACGCAGACAGACCATTCCAGCAGCTTCCACTTGTTTTCTTTGATTAACATCCACACTTGACTTCCATAAAGGAGAGCTGGCTCAACAGTTCCCTTATATACTTCAAATTTGGGTTCCATTTTGCATGGACCCGCGCGTATTAATGGCACAGCTAAGTCTATGGTTTTTGCGCGCTCATTTGGAAACCGAAGATAAAACTTCCAGCCTTAATTAGCGGGGTAATTAAGCTGCTATGATTAATGACCGTTCCCTCAGTCATTGTGTAGATAATGATCCGCTCTTCCATCTCTTGGGCCATTCTGATAACGTCCCTGTTAGGGCTGGCTTTTCATAGTCATAATTTTTTCATGTTTTTCCAGGTCATTAAATAAAGTTTTATTTCCATTATCTTAATATATATTTTTTAATTGTATTTTGGATAATTTTTTTTAGTCACGGATTTCGGTTTTTTACTTTCTTTTTGTACTTTCCGTATTTGTGAGAGAGAGAGAGAGAGAGAGAGAGAGAGAGAGAGAGAGAGAGAGAGAGAGAGAGAGAGAGAGAGAGACAGAGAGATTTCAATTAACTTCCCTTTATGTAGTAGAGTGAAACAACATTGTAAATTAAATATGCCTTGTGATTTTTTGCATGAATCGTTTGTGTGTGTGTGTGTCTGTGCCTGCAAATTAGAGAAAAGGGGGGTAAAGGGGTTCCAAGCTTTTACGTGAAAACCTAAATAAACACAGTATCATGTTTGTGTCCGTGTTTGTACTCGAACGTAGTGGCCATTGCGAAATGGATAAATGCCCTGTCCTCTTATCGTTCCCTGCCTCCCGATGCCAGCATTTCAATCGGGTTTTAAAAGAGGATTTCGCTTACTGATGAGGGAAATTCATTTTCATCTGTGAAGTTGGTTTTTTCTTGGTACGGGAAATTGTCCTTTGGATACCGTTTCTAGTTCTCCCTATTTATTTCCTGATATTTTTTTTAGTTTTGTAGTTTTTATTTGCGAAAGTAAAGTTCCGATTCGTTTGCAGTTGCGCAGATGATCTCTCTCTCTCTCTCTCTCTCTCTCTCTCTCTCTCTCTCTCTCTCTCTCTCTCTCGGCAAGGTCACTCCCTTCCCCATCCCTAACCCTTTGCTAAGTAATTCCCTTTCTTTGCCAGTCATTTGCACTGGTGGTCGGAAAATAACCATAATCAAATAATTTATAAAAGATGCCTTTCACTGACTTTTAGACTTGCTCAGACAGTTTATGTTAGTGACATTCGGATCTCTCTCTCTCTCTCTCTCTCTCTCTCTCTCTCTCTCTCTCTCTCTCATGATGACCAGAAAGTAGTTCTTGGTGAATGTTCCGCGTGCGGGATTGTTGATATTATTTTTGATAAGTTTTGTTTTCCGAGTATTCTTAACTATGTTCATGTGTTTTGATTTTTTTACACTAACACACACACACACATATATATATATATATATATATATATATATATATATATATATATATATATATACATATATATATATATATATATAAAATACCTGCACTTCTCTCTTTTTTCACAAACAGCTTTCTTACCTTCGAAAGATGGCAGAACAAGCTGATAGTCCTGTGTGTTTGTATCGTGTCAAAAACACATATTTTAAATAAAATAAATGATAAAAAAATCTTAATAATGATAATTAAGAGAGACACAAACTGTCTTTGTCATTTCACATCCTTAGAACAATCGACAACATCTTTTGTAAGTGTCCTCCAATATGTCTCATCAGTGTCATCGCCCTTCTTTGTTATCCTTGACGGGTTGCCCCCATTCCTCTCCTCTGCTCTAGTCTAGGTGACCTTTCTCCCTTCCTTTCTTCCTTCCTCCTTCCTTCCTTCCTTCTCCTCCTTTCCTTCAGTCGGCGAAGCTTCGTGAAAAACCAGAGCTTCCTAGGTGACGGATGTGACAATATATTTTGCTCGTATTTTTCTTCTTACAGAGATGCTTTGTCTCTCGTATTCTGTCTCTGATGAAGGGCTAAGGTGCATTGGCTTCTGCTTTCCTTTGTATTTTCGTGAATCATTTTTGTTTCGTTTAGAAATTCAACGATTCGATTGATGAAGAAAGAGGATATTGTGACGTTAGTTACTGCTCATTAAAACGCGCGCATGAACAACAGTTCAAGGCATCTAGCTTTTGATGAAAAAGAACTTTGATATTTTAACCTCTCCAATTTAAAGATGATGACTCATTTGGCTTGCAAGAAAATGGGTGAGTTATAGAAAAATATTTAATTCATTTAGAGGGGCTTAAAGGTATGAGGGACGCAGAGTATTATGATATCGGCCAGTAGAATAAAAATAACAAAAGAAATAAAAACATAATCGCATAAGGGGGAGTTATAACAAAAAGATTTAATTAATTTACAGAAACTGGAAGGTATAAGGGAAACGACATCTGTCAGCAAAAATACAAATAACAAAAGAAATAAAAGAAAGGCATAATCATATAATGCGTGTTAATAGAAAAAGATTTAATTGATTTACGGGAACATGCAGGTATAGGGGAGACAGAATATTTTGTTTGTCAGCCATCAGACTGAAAATAACCCAAGGAATAAAAGGGAAAACAGGTAATCGAATGACATGCACCATTCCACATAGTGGGTCCAGAAATGTCACGGCAGAAAACTATATTTACTCCTGAGAAGTCATTTCACTTCATCTCCTCTGGTGATGAGGCGAAAAATTCGGTTGACAGATTCTCTCTCTCTCTCTCTCTCTCTCTCTCTCTCTCTCTCTCTCTCTCTCTCTCTCTCTCTCTCTCTCTCTGCTTCAAGTAGGAGTTTGTAGGATAGAAAGCATCTGGGGTTCGCTTGCCGCAAGAAGTTATAGAATTGTTCATTTTGCTACCATAACATTAACCGATGTATAAATACCATTTTCTATTTGATAATACTTTCTAACATACATAAATAGAACTACTGTGAACTTACAACACACACTTATAAACACAAATATATTAATGGTTTTATTCGGGCTTAATATTTGAAAAAGATATCACGTAAAGATATCGCGTGTGTGTAGATTAATGATCTTATATATATATATATATATATATATATATATATATATATATATATATATATATATATATATACACTCACACCATTTTCTCCTGCTGGATTGAATATTTGGTCTCACTGTTGAAGTATGCTGTTAATTCCTGCACCAGGCGGACCATGTATGCTTTAGCCTCACATCGACAGGTCCTGAGTTCGTTCCCAATTGGGTCAGATCGTGAAATAGGTACCTAGCAGTTAATCGGCTGCCGTGGACAGCACCAAGGGCGGAGAGGCTCCTGAGGCTGTCGACCTCTTCAAAAAAAGACTTCCTGAGGACCGAAAGGTTTAACCTCAGCGCAATTCCCTGTCAGGAGGAAAGGCTTAAAGTGAATGCATATGCATGCCTGTTTTATGCTTGCTTGTTTATTCTAGTTACACAACATCATAATACCTGCTTTCAATCACAGAGTCTTATTTACTGTAAAACATTTGGCATGGCATTCATTTACGCTGAGTGGAAATGCGTCGAATGTATTATTTCCCCTCATTTTCCAGAGCCAGTGCTTTGTGACTGGTAGGAGACACATGAAGGTATTAAGAGATTATCCGGGGATTACCTGAATCATTAGGACAAAAGCTGCAACGTGCAATTTTATTTTTCCTCGCTTCCTTTTCTCTGGCGAGACAGATTCTTGTTTTTATACCTGGAGTGGCTGTGATACCTAATTGCTTTTTCTACCATGTAGACGAAACCAGAGAAATATGTTTAATATAAAATCATTGCTGGTCTCAGGGTCTTCTCTCTCTCTCTCTCTCTCTCTCTCTCTCTCTCTCTCTCTCTCGTTGGTACACATATAGGAAAACAACAGAACTTCCCTGATGCCGTCTCCCAACAGCTATAGGAGCAACAGAACTCATGAGAGAACCCGAAAGAGCTTCGGATCCCAGATACGTAGAGCTTAGAAAGAAGAGCAAAGGCAAAGACTGTAGGTGACAATGGATTTTTCCCTTCTGGGTTGACAACCTAGAAGGATTCTTGAAGACTAAGCGTGAATAAAAAGGACTTAAAAAAATACCGGGGTCATCGTTGTAAGTTAACGAATGAAGACAGGTAGATGTTGAGGAAGACGAGGCTTGAAGGACGAAATTTCGTCGGCAAAAATGATAAAAAAAAAAAAGCCCTCAGGATGAATCTAAGCCGGTATGTCTTTTATGTTCCCTCCAAGGGTTCCTGTTCCTGCATCCTTCTCTATCTCATGACAAGCTATCTCGTATCTTTCTCCATGTCAAGGTGTCTTTCTGTTTTTGTGCGTGCCATTCCAACTAGGTCAGGCTTCTTCCCGCCTTAAAAGATGCCCAAACGATATAGTGGAGGTCTCTTTTTGATAGTAGACGATAATGTCACTAAGCTTTTCTACTGATTTCTCCATTCCATAATCCTTCCCCCTGGGAAGATTCTAAAATACATACAATGGCATCACCTCTTCAGAGGACACATCTCAGTACACCTAGTCAAATCTGACCCTATGACCTACACAAATCTTGAAGATCCCATCACTGGGGTATGGTGATGGGCCAGCCACCCTCATCCCCTACAGGTAAATCAGTGCTTAGAAGCTTGCAACAAGCCATACGAGTCTGGAGTGAGAGGACATGGGTCACAAGAAGATCGAAGAAATCAAGAGGGAGATATACCCTTCCACTCTGGTCACCGTCGTACATTGTTTTGACTTTAGGTGTTGGTGTTGAATTTTCTTATATTAATTTTTACGAATGACTTGCTCCTTTCAGAAGCAATATGTACTGTTTCACAATAAATATGAATACGAATTATACGTTCCTTATCACACACACACACACACACACATTATATATATATATATATATATATATATATATATATATATATATATATATAGTATATATATATATATATATATATATATATATATATATATATATATATATATATATATACTTTATTCTATATATATATATCTCTCTCTATCTCTATCTGAATATCTCTCTCTCTCAATTGCTTGCTTATAATAAAACATAGCAAAATATGGCTGATATGAATTAAAGGAGAAACTTGAGGTTCTTCCTTATCTCAAAAGTCATATGGTGGAACAGAATTTGGGAGAAGAAAGTCTTTTAGAAGTCGTAATCTCTGTCCTTTATGTTATAATGGAACGATAGCTTCTTTTGGCCGGAACTAAAAAGATTTCAAAGTTTTTTCAACTTATTCTTTGATGTTGTCTTTTCTCAAAATTTTTCTAAAGCAAAAAAACTACTGGTTATTTTACAATGTTTTCATCATGGAATAAGGATGTTGGTGCGTTTGTAAGTCCTAATCAGAGGTATATTAGTGTGTGAAAGGGGATAAGTGAAACGTATTGTACGACCCAGATAGGAATTCAGTCTTTTTTCAGTATGTACAGTATATTAATGAATACCACATTTACACTTTATTACTATGTATAAGATATTCATTAGCTACTTACTAGTATTGCAAGATATTGAATAAAGCCCATTATATTCTTTTTCGCGCAACACCATAGGAAAAGTGTAGAACTAGCTCCAGGTAAACATATAAGTTTTTGAAGAGGTTTTACAGCAACGTCCATTGAATACAGAAAAATGGCATCCGTGCAATAGAACAGCAAGCATGCACTGTCCATAGCTACTACAGTTGGTAATTTTAATGTTCGTTATTTCCATCTCTCATTTTCACTGTGTTTGCATCCAAGTTAAGAGCGTGGCAGTGAGTCTAAATTCTTGTGGTTGACCTTAATGTCAGAGACGTATAAATTAACATATTTTTTTTATCTTTCTAGGGGTTCTCCGACACCGCAGTATGGGTAAGTAATGAACTTCATCCTAAGTGTACCTTAAATGTGGGTACATGTAGGTTTACTGACTGTATGGTGTTTTTTTTTTTTTTTGTGCATGCGCATATATTCTTGGGCTTACTCTTGCATTCGTAATTAATGTGGATACGTTTGTCTACCCCTAGTCCTCTAAGGACTACACGGTTCAGGGCTTGTCTCGCCTTAGACTTCCAAGCTTTGAATTCTCTTCCTGCATCTGATTATTGATCACGCTGAAATGAAGGTCTTCATATTCTTTCCCATTATTCATTTTCTAACCTGCCATCGTCCCTTCGTAGCATGTGGTTCCGTAGCCAGTGTTGCGTTGGAACGTCAAAGATGGGATGAGATAAGGTGAGTAATGCTGAGTTCCCGTTTTCACTTCCTCTGCGCGTGACGTCATGTGGTACTCATCCCCTTAGCTAGCGATCCAATGTCTTCTCCAGTCTTGCAAGCAACTGATGTTGTGACAAGTGTTGATGTTTTCAGGATTCATTGTGTGATTGCCATGGTGATATGCGGTATTAATTGTTGCTCTAACTCTTGTGGAATCATTTATATATTCGTGTACTCGCTGTTAACTTGCACACCTTTATGTGTAGCCTTATTTCTCTCCTTCGGCCATGTGATTCAACGAAAGAATTTCCCAATTTCTTGCCAATCTTGATAAGAAAGGTAAATTTGAATTTTATTGAAAACCATGCAGTTTTTATTTTTTAACGATTCAGCACTCATCTAAAATTGAAATTAGTAAAAAACAGATAATCATACAGTATTATTCAAATGTACATGAGACAAATAAGGGTTTTTATTTACATCAAAGCACTAAAAACCTTAATGCTATGAACTGCATTTATTTACAATACAAAATACATGTGAAGTGGAAACGAAGTCACATTTGCAGTAGGAATTAACTTTCATCTGAATTTCAGGAATAATAATTTCCGATTGTGATTCATTTTTGCTGTATTTTAGCAGTGTTTTGCGTAAACTGGACTTGATTATTTCCATATCTTCATTCGCGTTTATTGTTTTGAAAGTGGCATCGGAAATGATGAAAAAGAAAACTATTACTCTCTTTCATTTTGTTTCTCTTTTGTATAACCGCTTGGGCATCATAGTCAGGATGACCCTTTCCGAATTGCCTTTTATTTGTTGTATTCTCTCTCTCTCTCTCTCTCTCTCTCTCTCTCTCTCTCTCTCTCGGTCTCGTTAGGTACACGTTTAGGAAAACAACAGAACAACGACTAAGTAAGCTCTACACACTCAGGAATGCAACAGAATTTCTGTGATGCTGCCTCCCAACAGTTAAGGAATCTCTCTCTCTCTCTCTCTCTCTCTCTCTCTCTCTCTCTCTCTCTCTCTCTCTCTCTCAAAAGGATAGGAGAGTTAGACCTTTGTTTTTCTTGCCCATGGGCCATTGGTCACTGGATGGGAATCCTGTCGTAATATTTTCCCTGGCGTGATCACATTCTGTCGCGTAATGGCCATTTGAAACTCTGGATGAATAGATGCCATTGTTCCTTGGTCCTTCCGTCGTCCGGTATGAATATGAGCTTATGAATATGAAAATGGACATTTGAGTGCTTTACCAGGTAGGTAGAATTTAGACTTCTTCAGTGAACGCGGCTTCGTGATTATGAAATTATTGTCTCCTGCTTCAGTTTTCTGTAAAAAAAAAAAAAAAAAAAAAAAAAAAAAAAAAAAACTATTATTCCGGCTTTGTCTGTCCGTTCGGGCTGCTCTGTAAGCAAGAGCCCGTGCTGGCATAAAGCCAGCTCAATCAAAACAACAAAACCATCGGCACTTTTTCTGTCCACCCTCAGGTCTTAAAAACTACTGAGACTAGGGGGCTGCAAATTGGCATGTATACCATCCACCCTCCAATCATCAAACATACCAAATTGCAGCCCTCTAGCCTTAGTAGTTTATATTTTATCTAAAGTTAAAGTTAGCCATAATCGTACGCCTGGCAACTATATAGGACAGGCCACCAGCTGGCCGTGGTTAAAGTTTCATGGGCCGCGGCCCATGCAGCATTATACGGAGACCACCGACAGATAGATCTATTTTGGGTGGCCTTGATTATATGCTGTACAGAAAACTCGACTGCGCAGGCGAAACTTCGGCGCATTTTCAGTTTTTTTTTTTTTTATCTTATTGGTGGCTTGAAATATTCGAATTTTAATTTGAGTTTGGGAATTAAAATTTATATAGTGTAATAAACACAGTTGCTGAATTGTTTCAACAGATTTCCTATTTTTTAAGTCTTGAAATTTATCAGTCGCCATTTATTTATGCATGTGTTTATTTCAATATTTGTTATTTTCATCCACGTTTCGCTCTTCTTATCTCTTCTGTTCGCGTTTTCGCAATTTAACATTGTATCCTGTGGAATTTTGATTAGTAAAGTAATGTCCATTTTGGATCGACCAACAATAATCATGTGAATAGCAGACGACTAAATGGCCTCCTGTTGAAGTAAAATGCTTCTATTTATAAACAATGAATTCTTTGCCATCTCTCATCATACCCAAACCACGTGACCTTACTCTAAACTCATTCTTGTCTTTCCTTGTTTTTGATGATTGCATTTATTATTCAGACTCCACTTCAACTCAGCTGAGTATTTCAATATTGTTTATTCTTCCGCTTTCTCCCTCAAATACTATAATGGACTTCGGTCAAAAATTCCCGCCCTTTGCAATTGCATCACCTTCCCTTTGCAATTCGACCACCCTTTACTGCATTTTCCAACAAGTACCCATTTGATACCCCATTTCAGCTCTCCCACCAACCCTTCGTCATCCGGTCTTCAATTACCCGCCTTAAATTCGTTGCCACCTTTCTCTTCTTGCAAGCAATTTTCAAGCGCTTTCGTTGGGATCTGAAATTTCACCTCGTTACCACGAGTCGTCGTAGCTACAGCTTTGTGAAATAAGAGAGGAAGCTGTTTGCCAGAGTTGTAGGGGTTGATGTTCGCAGGTTTGATATTATTGATGGGTGTGATTCAAGACTTGTGTGTGTGTGTACAGAGCATTTATAAATTTACTTACATACATGTATAACACATACACATATCTATATGTATATATACACATTTGTATCATATACATACATATGTGTGTGAATGTATGTACGTTCATAAGTGTTGTGTACAACACAGACACGCATATATATATATATATATATATATATATATATATATATATATATATATATATATATATATATATATATATATATATATATATATATACACACACACACACCTATATGTGTGTGTGTTTGGGTGTAGGTGGGGATGAGAACTCACTTTTTCTTTTATTCAAAATATATCAAAAGGTTAGCCTTTGCCAGCCACAGCTAGCATTTTTAAACAAAACCTGAAATGCGATTGTCCGGAGTAAGCTCTTTGATGACAGGATTAAACATAAAAGCAATACAGGAATGTCAAAATCACAATAGTTAAAAAAAAAAAAGACAGTAGATGTGGGAGATTTTCAAATGTGACAGTATCGATGGAGCTCTTAAAAACAATATACTTTTTTTTTTCACCAGTAAGCATTTTCGCTTCGTAGGAGGTGACTTCAGAAAAATGCAGTTGTCAATACAGTCTTCATCCCCTCTATCAAAATACAGTCTTCATCCCCTCTATCAAAGCAGTACCTGTCTTGTATACCTACACAGAAGACTCATGAGCAACATGCCAGCTTTCACACCCCGCCCCCTTCTTACACAAACACACACACAAACATCCTCCATTTACTCCTTATCTTGTACAAACTGTGATATTTCCGAATGCCAGGATATTTGGGTCTTTCTGTTCCAAAACTATTTTGCTTCATCTATCCAGCACTTTCTTGGTTCCCCTCTTCTTTCTTCCAGAATTAAGAATTTTACTCATCTTCAACCTTTCGGCCTCAGGCTTCTCCACTTGAGAAGACACTGATTCATCTGTTTATATATGGTACCCTTTTTACCAGATATATTTATATATTTTAAAATTTGTCATCCCTTCATCTCTTCTTATTTCATGTATATTAAAATGCGAACAGTTCACTTCAAGAGCTTCTACACCATTTATTTCTTGCATGTTCAGTATCTACACTTCACTTCCAGAAAGAATAGTTGGCTCAACATTCCCTTCATATGTCTTCCAAATCTTCGGAAACCTAGCTAGCATTTCTATTCAGCCTATTTTGAAAATTCACCTGTGCTTTCATCGCAGAGAATCATCCCTTTCCATTCTTCTGCCACCTCTTCCAATCTTCCAGTCTTCATTTTATTCTCATAACATTACTGTTGATAACATTTACCCTTTCAGTATTCTCCCACATCTTTTCCCTGTTGCCAATTAATATTATTCCAAATTGATTTCACAAATATGTCCCCAAATCTCTTGACCTTTCCTAGACTTATTTCATAATACCATAAGTAAAACCATGAATATTAAACAATCCTCTCTCTCTCTCTCTCTCTCTCTCTCTCTCTCTCTCTCTCTCTCTCTATATATATATATATATATATATATATATATATATATATATATATATATATATATATATATATATATATATATATATATATATATATATATATATATATATATATATTATATATATGACTATAAAATATTATCTGCTAAAACAGACTTCCATCTATTAAAGGTGGCTCATATAAACACCATAAGCGTAGATTTTTACAGCGTTATATATCAGAAGGGCCCCATAGACGTTACGACCGGCGGATCAGGTTCCGTTCTAACTCCGGTATCCGCGTTGCCCATAGACGTTCGGATTCACTTCAGTTTGCCGAAACCTGGTAGGGTGAAGACGTGTCAGCTCCGCTCAGTGATGACGCTATAGACTGTCCTCTTGCAGCAGAAACTGAAAAAAACCCAGCGAAAAGGGAGAACCTGGATTAAACTATGGTTGGAGAAGAGAAATGAATTATCTCACGATTGCTTATTAATGAATTGAAACTTTACCCTGGTGACTGGTTTAAAAAGCACACTTGTACAAGACAGCCAATATCACTGTACGAGAGGTTGTTGGCCACACTTCGCTTCGGCGTCACTAGTCGTTCCTTGGGGCATATAATCCCAGAGACATGTAAAGCAATTATTCAAGATGTGCAACACGAGTTTACAAAGGTAAACTGTAACTATGTTGCATACACAGCATCCTGCATAGTCTAGTGGTGTATAGTCTAGTATACAGTAGGTCTATGATCCGTTAAAGCAGAATAGGCCCTAATATTCGTTTCTGTAGCCAAGTGAGGGTAAAATCTTCAACTTTTTTGTACAAAAAATTTTTTATTTGTACAAGGAAAATTGAAATATTATTGAAAATATTATTGTCATAAACTTTTATTTTATGTACGGAAAATAACAATGTTATTTAGACATAGTGCTACTACATACATGCACACATACGGACACACATATATATATGTTTGTGTGTGTATTAGTGCTATTGTTTAAATTACATTGTTACTTAATATATGTTATTAAGTATATACTGTATATGGGCAGGGGTGTATTTCAGTTTCATTGCAGTATCTTATATATATATATATGTGTGTGTGTGCGTGTGTGATGTCGATATAGATATGTGTATATATATGTGGATTTATATATACATATTACATAACATAATCCGAGATATTTGTTATATTCACAGTTTTAAAGATGCAAATATCTTGTAATATCCAATTTACTCTACCTCAGGATGCCACACACATAAGGGGGAATTATAATTGATAAGTGCTTCATCACCAGTGGGATTCGAACTGCCGACTGGTTAGGAGCGACGATGAACAGTGACGCTTTTAACACTGAGCCATTGATGGTAAGAGCGTCACTATTAATTATCATTTCTCTTGAGTGTATGTTATCCCCGAGATTGAGTGATCTGGATATTATACAACATTTGTAGCTTAGTATTTGTGAATACACACTGTACATACATGCATACATACGTACATATATATATGTATATATATATATATATATATATATATATATATATATATATATATTCATATATATATATATATATATATATATAATATATTCATAGATATTAAGCTACAAATGTCGTATAATATCCAGTTCACTCTATCTCGAGATAACATACACCCAAGAAGAATTATAACATATATATATATATATATATATATATATATATACTATATATATATATATATATATATATATATATATATATATGTGTGTGTGTGTGTGTGTGTGTGTGTGTGTGTGTAAGTGAACTAAAGAAATTTAGACTTCTGTCATCAAAATAGCTTAAATATTTGTTTTTTAATTAATTTTTATTTTTCATTCTCGTTTTGTGTTATAATCAACTGTGACTGAAACTATAAAAGTTCTAACTTCCTTTGTAGTGACTTGTCATTCGAAGACATTTATTTTCTCATCTTCACGGTCGTCTTCATTTACATGACCTCTGAAATCCGTCGACGTCTTCAGGAGCCTCTTACACCATTCCCTCAGTTTCTCCAAGTGCTTTCGAAGGCTCCGTGAGGAATCTCCCGAAGAAAGAATGGCGTTGAAGCCGAAATGACGATCTTTGGGGTTCCCGAAGCTCAGTGGCTTTTTCTGATTCTAGCGTTTTGATCAGGTTGAAAGAAAGGTAACCATGTCTCTCTTTGGCAAAGTTACTTTTGTTGTGAACAGCGTCCTGGCTCTGATCCGAACTGGATCAGCGATGTTATCTTTTGTGAATGGAAATATTATCCAAAACCTTGGATATTTTATTGGTAATAACGCGATGGCTCTTATTCTGGGAGGGCTTCTTGGAAACATGTGTGACCAGTACACGGAGGAGAAGAAGACTGCCCGATTTGCTCGAGATGCTACCGCACGACTGGAAGACGACCTTCGCCATGCTACGGAAATGATCTCCCGTCTGAAGGAGGCGCGGAAGGAGGCTGAGGAGAAAAACTTGAGTCTCCTTGATGAAATTGACAACAGGAAGAATACCGAAGCAGCGCTTATCCGGAGGAATGATGATTTCAACAACGAGATGAAGAAGAAGATAGAAGAGTATGAAGACGCATTGATCCGGCAAGGAATGGAAATAGACAGTCTAAAGGAGAAACTCGCAGAAAGAGATCAAGTATGTGAGAGGAACCGAAAAAAACTGGAAGAACTGGAGAGTCAAGTCTCGGACAATGATTTTTATTGTGGTTACCTAGAAGAGAAAGTCAAGGATCATGAAGCGGAAAGGAAACGACTGAAAGAGGTGACCACAAAACTCGAAGATCAGCTGCGAGCCTCACAGCGAGAAAGAAATCATGGAAATGAGGCGCAGAGGAATTTAGATGTCCAGAAGAATGTCCATACCCTGGAAGATAGACTTCAGTTGCTGCAACGGGAAAATGAAGACCTGAAGGAGAAATTATCTGAAAGAGAACGACAAATGGCCTCGGTGAATAATTCTATAGTAAGTGAAAAGGATAAAAATAATACTCTGGCTGAAGAGAACAAGGTCTTCAGAGACAAGATTACTGAACTAGCAGATCAAAACGGAACGCTTCAGAAAAAAGCACGCAGGAGAAGACGCAGGTAGAAGTTCTTTATCGGCATCGTGTTCCGGAGGCGTCGCGATCTCCTTGGTCCATACGATGGGGTTGGCTTTGGGATGGGTGTTGGCTGTTGTATCCCCCACCCCCACCCCCCAAGCTTTCAGCCAACGTGGGAGGCCCCCCACCTCCCACACACCCATCCTCCAGCCAACTTCATCGACTGGGCCAAGGCGATCGCAACAACCCTCGGAATGTGACGGAACAGTACAAACAAACGGCCAGTCAGGATTCTGGCTGCCATCCACTCACTGACTGTACCCTTACAAAAGGTCTTCTCAGTAATAATAATATGTCTCGTTAAAGAGAATGGAAGCATCTGTGGAATGAATTTTATCTATGGCCTTCTCAAGTTCTTCTTATTATCTTCTTCTCATCAAGGCTGATATTTTGTAATAACTGGCTGATGTTCATGGCCAGTCTCTTTAAGGAAATCAGCAGCTGTCAGCCCACTTAAGGTTGGGTATACCAGTTCGAGACATAGGCAACTTTGCCTCTGTCATCGAAACTGGATTGCTGCCCACCTTTGCATGGTGGCCTATCTCTTTAAGGAAATCAGCAGCTGTGTGGGCCACTTATGTTGGGTATACCAGTTCGAGACATAGGCAACTTTGCCTCTGTCCTCGAAACTGGATTGCTGCCCACCTTTGCATGGTGGCCTATCTCTTTAAGGAAATCAGCAGCTGTGGCCACTTAAGGTTGGGTATACCAGTTCGAGACATAGGCAACTTTGCCTCTGTCATCGAAACTGGATTGCTGCCCACCTTTGCATGGTGGCTTATCTCTTTAAGGAAATCAGCAGCTGTGTGGGCCACTTTATGGGTATAGTTGGAGACATAGGCAACTTGCCTCTGTCCAGTTCGGAAATCAGACACAGGGCAACTTTGCCTCTGTCATCGAAACTGGCTTGCTGCCCACCTTTGCATGGTGGCCTATCTCTTTAAGGAAATCAGCAGCTGTGTGGGCCACTTGGTTGTTGGTATACCAGTTCGAGACATAGGCAACTTTGCCTCTGTCATCGAAACTGGATTGCTGCCCACCTTTGCATGGTGGCCTATCTCTTTAAGGAAATCAGCAGCTGTGTGGGCCACTTAAGGTTGGGTATACCAGTTCGAGACATAGGCAACTTTGCCTCTGTCCTCGAAACTGGATTGCTGCCCACCTTTTGCATGGTGGCCTATCTCTTTAAGGAAATCAGCAGCTGTGTGGGCCACTTAAGGTTGGGTATACCAGTTCGAGACATAGGCAACTTTGCCTCTGTCCTCGAAACTGGCTTGCTGCCCACCTTTTGCATGGTGGCCTATCTCCTTAAGGAAAATCAGCAGCTGTGTGGGTCACTTAAGGTTGGGTATACCAGTTCGAGACATAGGCAACTTTGCCTCTGTCCTCGAAACTGGATTGCTGCCCACCTTTTGCATGGTGGCCTATCTCTTTAAGGAAATCAGCAGCTGTGTGGGCCACTTGTAAGGTTGGTATACCAGTTCGAGACATAGCAACTTTGCCTCTGTCATCGAAACTGGCTTGCTGCCCACCTTTTGCATGGTGGCTTATCTCTTTAAGGAAATCAGCAGCTGTGTGGCCACTTAAGGTTGGGTATACCAGTTCAAGACATAGAACAAACTGGCTTGCTTGCTGCCCACCTTGCATGGTGGCCTGGCTCTTTTAAGGAAATCAGCAGCAAAATACTTGTTGTTATCATAGGCAACTTTGCCTCTGTCATCGAAACTGGCTTGCTGCCCACCTTTGCATGGTGGCTTATCTCTTTAAGGAAATCAGCAGCTGTGTTTGCCACTCCTAAACTGGTTGGGTATACCAGTTCGAGACATCAGCAGCTGTGTGGGCAACTTTGCCTCTGCCTCATTCATCGAAACTGGGATTGCTGCCCACCTTGCATGGTGGCTGCCAGCTGTGTGGGCCTTTTGCATGGTGACCATATCTCTTTAAGGAAATCAGCAGCAGCTGTGGGCCACTTGTTTGGGTATACAGTTCGAGACATAGCAACTTTGCCTCTGTCCTCGAAACTGGCTTGCTGCCCACCTTTGCATGGTGGCCTATCTCTTTAAGGAAATCAGCAGCTGTGGGCCACTTAAGGTTGGGTATACTAGTTCGAGACATTTGGCATGGTGGCCACTTAAGGTTGTACTTGTTGTATCAGTTCGAGACATAGGCAACTTTGCCTCTGTCCTCGAAACTGGCTTGCTGCCCACCTTTTGCATGGTGGCCTATCTCTTTAAGAAATCAGCAGCTGTGTGGGCCACTTAAGGTTGGGTGGCCTATACCAGTTCGAGACACATAGGCAACTTTGCCTCTGTCATCGAAACTGGATTGCTGCCCACCTTTGCATGGTGGCCTATCTCCTTTAAGGAAATCAGCAGCTGTCTGGGCCACTTAAGGTTGGGTATACCAGTTCGAGACATAGGCAACTTTGCCTCTGTCCTCGAAACTGGCTTGCTGCCCACCTTTGCATGGTGGCCTATCTCTTAAGGAAATCAGCAGCTGTGTGGGCCACTTGTTGTTATAGTATGACCAGTTCGAGACATAGGCAACTTTGCCTCTGTCCTCGAAACTGGATTAAGGCTACCTTTTGCATGGTGGCCTATCTCTTTAATGAAATCAGCAGCTGTGTGGGCCACTTAGGGTTGGGTATACCAGTTCGAGACATAGGCAACTTTGCCTCTGTCCTCGAAACTGGATTGCTGCCCACCTTTGCATGGTGGCCTATCTCTTTAAGGAAATCAGCAGCTGTGTGGGCCACTTGTTGTTGGGTATACCAGTTCGAGACATAGGCAACTTTGCCTCTGTCATCGAAACTGGATTGCTGCCCACCTTTTGCAGGGTGACCTATCTCTTTAAGGAAATCAGCAGCTGTGTGGGCCACTTAAGGTTACAGTATACCAGTTCGAGACATAGGCAACTTTGCCTCTGTCATCGAAACTGGATTGCTGCCCACCTTTTGCATGGTGGCCTATCTCTTTAAGGAAATCAGCAGCTGTGTGGGCCACTTAAGGTTGGGTATACCAGTTCGAGACATAGGCAACTTTGCCTCTGTCATCGAAACTGGATTGCTGCCCACCTTTTGCATGGTGGCCTATCTCTTTAAGGAAATCAGCAGCTGTGTGGGCCACTTAAGGTTGGGTATACCAGTTCGAGACATAGGCAACTTTGCCTCTGTCATCGAAACTGGATTGCTGCCCACCTTTGCATGGTGGCCTATATCTTTAAGGAAATCAGCAGCTGTGTGGGCCACTTAAGGTTGGGTATACAGTTCGAGACATAGGCAACTTTGCCTCTGTCATCGAAACTGGATTGCTGCCCACCTTTTGCATGGTGGCCTATCTCCCTTAAGAAATCAGCAGGCTGTCTGGCCTACTTAAGGTTAGGTATACTGTTGAGACATAGGCAACTTTGCCTCTGTCATTGAAACTGGATTGCTGCCCACCTTTGCATGGTGGCCTATCTCTTTAAGAAATCAGCAGCTGTGTGGGCCACTTAGGGTTGGGTATACCAGTTCGAGACATAGGCAACTTTGCCTCTGTCCTCGAAACTGGATTGCTGCCCACCTTTTGCATGGTGGCCTATCTCTTTAAGGAAACCAGCAGGTGTCTGGTCCACTTAAGGTTGGGTATACCAGTTCGAGACATAGGCAACTTTGCCTCTGTCATCGAAACTGGATTGCTGCCCACCTTTTGCATGGTGGCCTATCTCTTTAAGGAAATCAGCAGCTGTGTGGGCCACTTAGGTTGGCAACTTTGCCTCTGTATACCAGTTCGAGACATAGGCAACTTTGCCTCTGTCCTCGAAACTGGATTGCTGCCCACCTTTGCATGGTGGCCTATCTCTTTAAGGAAACCAGCAGCTGTGTGGGCCACTTAAGGTTAGGGAATATACCAGTTCGAGACATAGGCAACTTTGCCTCTGTCATCGAAACTGGATTGCTGCCCACCTTTTGCATGGTGGCCTATCTCTTTAAGGAAATCAGCAGCTGTGTGGGCCACTTAAGGTTGGGTATACCAGTTCGAGACATAGGCAGCTTTCCTCTGTCATCAGAAACTGGCTTGCTGCCCACCTTTTGCATGGTGGCAAGGAAATCAGCAGCTGTGTGGGCCACTTGGGTTGGGTATACCAGTTCGAGACATCAACTTTGCCTCTGTCCTCGAAACTGGATTGCTGCCCACCTTGCATGTGTGGCCTATCTCTTTAAGGAAATCAGCAGCTGTGTGGGCCACTTAAGGTTGGGTATACCAGTTTGAGACATAGGCAACTTTGCCTCTGTCATCGAAACTGGTTTGCTGCCCACCTTTTGCATGGTGGCCTATCTCTTTAAGGAAATCAGCAGCTGTGTGGGCCACTTAAGGTTGGGTATACCAGTTCGAGACATAGGCAACTTTGCCTCTGTCATCGAAACTGGCTTGCTGCCCACCTTTTGCATGGTGGCCTATCTCTTTAAGGAAATCAGCAGCTGTGTGGGCCACTTAAGGTTGGGTATACCAGTTCGAGACATAGGCAACTTTGCCTCTGTCATCGAAACTGGATTGCTGCCCACCTTTTTGCATGGTGGCCTATCTCCTTAAGGAAATCAGCAGCTGTTGGGCCACTTAAGGTTATTAGGTATACCAGCTCAAGACATAGGCAACTTTGCCTCTGTCCTCGAAACTGGATTGCTGCCCACCTTTTGCATGGTGGCCTATCTCCTTAAGAAAATCAGCAGCTGTGTGGGCCACTTAAAGGTTGGGTATACCAGTTCGAGACATAGCAACTTTGCCTCTGTCATCGAAACTGGATTGCTGCCCACCTTTGCATGATGGCCTATCTCTTTAAGGAAATCAGCAGCTGTGTGGGCCATTTAGGGTTGGGTATACCAGTTCGAGACATAGGCAACTTTGCCTCTGTCATCGAAACTGGATTGCTGCCCACCTTTTGCATGGTGGCCTATCTCTTAAGGAAATCAGCAGCTGTGTGGGCCACTTAAGGTTGGGTATACCAGTTCAAGACATAGGCAACTTTGCCTCTGTCATCGAAACTGATTGCTGCCCACCTTTTGCAGGGTGACCTATCTCTTTAAGGAAATCAGCAGCTGTGTGGGCCATGGGTTGGGTATACCAGTTCGAGACATAGACAACTTTTGCCTCTGTCATCGAAACTGGATTGCTGCCCACCTTTGCATGGTGACCTATCTCTTTAAGGAAATCAGCAGCTGTGTGGGCCACTTGGTTGGGTATACCAGTTCGAGACATAGGCAACTTTGCCTCTGTCATCGAAACTGGATTACTGCCCACCTTTGCATGGTGGCCTATCTCTTTAAAAATCAGCAGCTGTGTTGGCCACTTAAGGTTGGGTATCAAGACATAGAGCAACTTTGCCTCTGTCATCAAACTGGCAGCTGCCCACCCTTTGCATGGTGGCCTATATCTTTAAAAATCAGCAGCTGTGTGGGCCACTTGGTTGGGTATACCAGTTCGAGACATAGGCATCTTTGCCTCTGTCTCGAAACTGGATTGCTGCCCACCTTTTGCATGGTGGCCTGTCTCCTTAAGGAAATCAGCAGGTGTCTGGCCCACTTAAATACCAGTTGGAGACATAGGCAACTTTGCCTCTGTCATTGAAACTGGATTGCTGCCCACCTTTTGCATGGTGGCCTATCTTTAAGAAATCAGCAGCTGTGTGGGCCACTTGGAGGTTGGGTATACCAGTTCGAGACATAGGCAACTTTGCCTCTGTCATCGAAACTGGATTAGTGCCCACCTTTTGCATGGTGGCCTATCTCTTTAAGGAAATCAGCAGCTGTGTGGGCCACTTGAGGTTGGGTATAAGTTCAGCATGACAACTTTGCCTCTGTCATCAAAACTGGCTTTGCTGCCCACCTTTTGCATGGTGGCCTATATCTTTAAGTCAGCAGCTGTGTGGGCCACTTGGTTGGGTATACCAGTTCGAGACATAGGCAACTTTGCCTCTGTCCTCGAAACTGGATTGCTGCCCACCTTTTGCATGGTGACCTATCTCTTTAAGGAAATCAGCAGCTGTGTGGTCCACTTAAGGTTGGGTATACCAGTTGGAGACATAGGCAACCTTTGCCTCTGTCATTGAAACTGGATTGCTGCCCACCTTTGCATGGTGGCCTATCTCTTTAAGAAATCAGCAGCTGTGTGGGCCACTTGGGTTGGGTATACCAGTTCGAGACATAGGCAACTTTGCCTCTCTGTCATCGAAACTGGATTGCTGCCCACCTTTTGCATGGTGGCCTATCTCTTTAAGGAAATCAGCAGCTGTGTGGGCCACTTGGTTGGGTATACCAGTTCGAGACATAGGCAACTTTTGCCTCTGTCATCGAAACTGGCTTGCTGCCCACCTTTTGCATGGTGGCCTATCTCTTTGAAATCAGCAGCTGTGTGGGCCACTTGTTGGGTATACCAGTTCGAGACATAGCAATTTTGCCTCTGTCCTCGAAACTGGATTGCTGCCCACCTTTTGCATGGTGGCTATCTCTTTAAGAAATCAGCAGGTGTCTGGTCCACTTGTTATACCAGTTCGAGACATGCAACTTTGCCTCTGTCATCGAAACTGGATTGCTGCCCACCTTTTTGCATGGTGGCCTATCTCTTTAAGGAAATCAGCAGGTGTCTGGTCCACTTAAGGTTGGGTATACCAGTTCGAGACATAGGCAACTTTGCCTCTGTCATCGAAACTGGATTGCTGCCCACCTTTTGCATGGTGGCCTATCTCTTTAAGGAAACCAGCAGCTGTGTGGGCCACTTAAGGTTATACCAGTTCGAGACATAGAACAGCTGCCTCTGTCATCAAAACTGGAATGCTGCCCACCTTTGCATGGTGGCCCACCTATCTCTTTAAGGAAATCAGCAGGTGTCTGGTCCACTGGTTAGGTATACAGTTCGAGACATAGCAACTTTGCCTCTGTCATTGGATTGCTGCCACCTTTGCATGGTGGCCTATCTCTTTAAGGAAATCAGCAGCTGTGTGGGCCACTTAATGTTGGGTATGTCAGTTTGAGACATAGGCAACTTTGCCTCTGTCATCGAAACTGGATTGCTGCCCACCTTTTGCATGGTGGCCTATCTCTTTAAGGAAATCAGCAGCTGTGTGGGCCACTTAAGGTTGGGTATACCAGTTTGAGACATAGGCAACTTTGCCTCTGTCATCGAAACTGGATTGCTGCCCACCTTTTGCATGGTGGCCTATCTCTTTAAGGAAATCAGCAGCTGTGTGGGCCACTTAAGTTGGGTATACCAGTTCGAGACATAGGCAACTTTGCTTCTGTCATCGAAACTGTCTTGCTGCCCACCTTTGCATGGTGGCCTATCTCTTTAAGAAATCAGCAGCTGTGTGGGCCACTTGAGTTGGGTATACCAGTTCGAGACATAGGCAACTTTGCCTCTGTCATCGAAACTGGATTGCTGCCCACCTTTTGCATGGTGGCCTATCTCTTTAAGGAAATCAGCAGCTGTCAGGCCCACTTAAGGTTGGGTATACCAGTTTGAGACATAGGCAACTTTGCCTCTGTCATCGAACTAGATTGCTGCCCACCATTTGCATGGTGGCCTATCTCTTTAAGGAAATCAGCAGCTGTGTGGGCCACTTAAGGTTGGGTATACCAGTTCGAGACATAGGCATCTTTGCCTCTGTCATCGAACTGGATTGCTGCCCACCTTTTGCATGGTGGCCTATCTCTTTAAGGAAATCAGCAGCTGTGTGGGCCACTTAAGGTTGGGTATACCAGTTCGAGACATAGGCAACTTTGCCTCTGTCATCGAAACTGGATTGCTGCCCACCTTTTGCATGGTGGCCTATCTCTTTAAGGAAATCAGCAGCTGTGTGGGCCACTTAAGGTTGGGTATACCAGTTCGAGACATAGACAACTTTGCCTCTGTCATCGAAACTGGATTGCTGCCCACCTTTTGCATGGTGGCCTATCTCTTTAAGGAAATCAGCAGCTCTGTGGGCCACTTAAGGTTGGGTTTACCAGTTCGAGACATAGGCAACTTTGCCTCTGTCATCGAAACTTGATTGCTGCCCATCTTTTGCATGGTGGCCTATCTCTTTAAGGAAACCAGCTGCTGTGTGGCCACTTAAGGTTGGGTATACCAGTTCGAGACATAGGTAACTTTGCCTCTGTCATCGAAACTGGATTGCCGCCCACCTTTTGCATGGTGGCCTATCTTTTTAAGGAAATCAGCAGCTGTGTTGGCCACTTAAGGTTGGGTATACCAGTTCAAGACATAGGCAACTTTGCCTCTGTCATCAAAAAACTGGATTGCTGCCCACCTTTTGCATGGTGGCCTATCTCTTAAGGAAATCAGCAGCTGTGTGGGCCACTTGGGTTAGGTATACCAGTTCGAGACATAGGCAACTTTGCCTCTGTCATCGAAACTGGATTGCTGCCCATCTTTTGCATGGTGGCCTATCTCTTTAAGGAAATCAGCAGCTGTGTGGGCCACTTAAGGTTGGGTATACCAGTTCGAGACATAGGCAACTTTGCCTCTGTCATCGAAACTGGATTGCTGCCCACCTTTTGCATGGTGGCCTATCTCTTTAAGGAAATCAGCAGCTGTGTTGGCCACTTAAGGTTGGGTATACCAGTTCAAGACATAGGCAACTTTGCCTCTGTCATCGAAACTGGATTGCTGCCCACCTTTGCATGGTGGCCTATCTCATTAAGGAAATCAGCAGCTGTGTGGGCCACTTTGGTTAGGTATACCAGTTCGAGACATAGGCAACTTTGCCTCTGTCATCGAAAACTGATTGCTGCCCACCTTTTGCATGGTGGCCTATCTCTTTAAGGAAATCAGCAGCTGTGTGGGCCACTTAAGGTTGGGTATACCAGTTCGAGACACGGGCAACTTTACCACCGTCATCAAAACTGGATTTCGGCCCACCTTTTGGATAGTGGCCTATCTCTTTAAGGAAATCAGCAGCTGTGTGGGCCACTTAAGGTTGGGTATACCAGTTCGAGACATAGGCAACTTTGCCTCAGTCATCGAAACTGGATTTATGCCCGCTTTTTGGTTAGAGGCCTATCTCATTAAGGAAATCAGCAGCTGTTTGGGCCACTTAATGTTGAGTATACCTGTTCAAGACATAGGCATCTTTGCCTCTGTCATCGAAACTGGATTTCTGCCTACCTTTTGGATGGTGGCCTATCTCTTTAAGGAAATCACAGCTCTCAGGCCCACTTAAGGTTGGGTATACCAGTTCAAAACATAGGCAACATTGCCTCACGCATCGAAACTGGATTTCTGTCCACTTTTTGGATGGTGGTCTGTCTCCTTAAGGAAATCAGCAGCTGTCAGGGCAACTTAAGGTTGGGTATACCAGTTTGAGACATAGACATCTTTGTCTCTGTAATTGAAACTGGATTTCTGCCCACCTTGTGGATGGTGGCCTGTCTCCTTAAGGAAATCAGCAGCTATCACGCCCTCTTAAGGGCCCCATAGACGTTATGATTGCCGGATCTGGTCGTCTGAACTTGAAGTAAATTTTACTGTCTATCGTGTTCTCCTCTAACCAAAAGTGGGCGGAGTCCGTCGGGCTTTCCGACTAGCTCGCAACCTGCCATTGCCAGGTTCATGACTTCTGTTTTAGTTCATGTGGCCGGAAGCCTCCACGTCTATGGCATGATCTTAAGATTTACTTCAGTTCCAACTAGAAGTTGAATGGGAAACATGGCACCTACGTCGGCAGATAAGTTCTTGGAGGAGTTTATTGAACGTCGTAGGAAAGCGAAATGAGTATTATGATAAATTAGTTTGAAAATTACAGGAGCAGGATGCAATATATATATATATATATATATATATATATATATATATATATATATATATATATATATATAGTTGGAGAAGAGAAATGGATGATCTCATGCTTATTTATCTAATGAATTGAAACTTACCCTGGTGACTGGTTTAATTATCGGAGAATGGACGAGCAGACCAACATGATATTATTATATATGGTCTCCCTCTTCTAGAACTACACAGGCCTGCCTCTTATCTGAATGATTGACAATTTCCTGTCTTAACACTTGCGTAAACAATAAACTTTTAAACTGGCCATGGTTATCAAACTTGTCATCCCATCTCCCTTTAACTGACAACATAAGTGGCTTTTAGAGTCTCGCATACAGCATTTCCTGTGGTCACCCACCTGATTAAACATTCAGTGTGTACATCTCCCATAAACACTATTTTCAAAGTTATTACAGTCAATACATGAAAAACACAAGAGAAAATATATAAGCATTGCACAAAAACACATATTACAAAATCACCTCGTTATATTTCACAACACATGAGAAATATAAAAGAAAGTGTATCAAAAAATACAGAAAACATATTACTTTTATAGAATACACACATATCATAAGACAAATTATAATATATACATATATAATATATATATATACACATATATATATATGTGTGTGTGTACATATATATATATATATATATATATATATATATATATATATATATATATATATATATATATATATGTGTGTATGTGTGTATATAAGTTTGTGTGTGAGTGTGCATGTTAATATAATAATAATAATAATAATAATAATAATAATAATAATAATAATAATAATAGTAAATTTTGATGTAAAACCTTTTTCGATAAAAATTTTCTACTTAACAGCGATAATGAAATGCAAATACTTACATCCCATACCTGGCCAGGAATATTAAATTCAAAATATCTGTGTCATCTAGGTACTGCAAATGCAAATAGCAGTATTGGCATGTTCCGTAATTATGAAATATTTGTTCCATGGCGGGGAGGGTGGAATGGCGGTGAAAATGCTGCGCCATATTTTGAACCCGACCATTCAAAGAATATTAATCCCCAAAAGCTACAAAATATTTTGGTGCAGTACCCTCTCCTGATTTGCTTCTGCACGTTTACACACATGTGCGTACAAAATGTGATGTATATATATATATATATATATATATATATATATATATATATATATATATATATATATATATATATATATATATATATATATATATATATATATTATATATATATATCCATACATACATATATATGTATATATTTATATTATATATATATATATATATATATATATATATATATATATATATATAATAACCACAATTCCCTCTTAACTTCTCGAATTCTTCGCACTTTTTGGATACGCTTGTCACTACAAATACTTAGATCCAAATACAAGAGTATGAAGTAATTCTGTTGTCCGTAGCAAGATTCGAACCCGCATCTGGAGTATCAGAACGAGGTCTCTTTATCGACCTGACCTTCGAAGAATTCAAGAAGTTTAGAGGGCATTGTGGTTATATATATATATATATATATATATATATATATATATATATATATATATATTATATAGTATATATATATATATATATATAATATATATATTATAGTTTAGAGGGCATTGTATATTACATATTACATACGCATCTGGTGAAAAGTGACCGGTGGACTCTCTCTCTCTCTCTCTCTCTCTCTCTCTCTCTCTCTCTCTCTCTCTCTCTCTCTCTCTCTCTCTCTCCATATATATATATATATATATATATATATATATATATATATATATATATATATATATAATCGCTACCTTAGCGTTCATTTGACAAAGAAAAACTGAGGACTTCTCAATCAGAGGTCAAATCTTCCTTAAACAAAAATATTCAGTGCTCAGCTTTGCATCTCTGATTGCATATCGCAGCATGTCAGACTTCCCAGTTCCCGGTAATTAAGAAACCGTTGCATTGAAGGAGCCATGACAGGGACGGATTTAGGGTCATCGGAAAAGATTGACCCCTCATCTTGTGCTGACGATAATTTTCATTTCTCTTGGATGATATTCCATTATTGGAAGAGCTCTCATTTTTATTTTGTATTTCTGATTCTTTGTTTGTTGTTTGCGCTTCGCTTTAGATAGTCTGTTTGTAAGAGACTTGTCCCGTTATCTTAGTTAATCTTGGTTTATAGAGTCTGTATTTGTTTGTTATTTTCCTCACTGTTTTTCTCTTCCATTATACGGATATTCTGTTTTGTGAAAGCCTGGTTTGCAAGTAAATTAATCATTAGGCTTATTCCATATACTACTTTGCACATATCAAATAATAATAATAATAATAATAATAATAATAATAATAATAATGTATAAGCAGGCAATCTCGCTTACCAATAGATGACAAGGACAAACCTATTATTGTGAGTGGATATAGGCTGGCCTTGCAAATCAGAGGTCTGCATTTCGAATCCCTAAAGAGGAGTTTTGTCTTTATCAGTAATGACAGTAACAAATGTTGTGGAAAATTGAAACGATGAAATACAGTTAGACCCTTTAATTAACTAGATGAAATATTTGCCCCAAGGGGCATTGGGTACAGAAAGGAAAGCAAGTTGTCCTTGTGTATCGAACTGGAGTTTAAATTTGATTGGTCAAATAGAATGGCTCCAGTGTGACACTGTCCAACCCAGTTATTTCACGTGCACTTCATTTAGCTATTTAATAGTTTTCTGATGACATTGTTGCTAATATCCACAATATTGTAGCTGTTGCTGTTGTTTTCATTAATAAGAAAAATATAGAGAGGATGTTGAAAATGTGAAACATGTATATTACAAAGGTAAGTGCTTTCGAATTAAGCCCGTTCACTGTTTCTTTATTTTTTAACAAATATTATTCAAACTGATATGATACCAAGCTTAAAATGCCGTCAGCAGTGAACTACGGTTTGCAAGGGATAGCTATTTCCCACAGCATTATATGGCACATAAATCTGCATAGTATTTATCATAATATGGTGGGGTAGGTAAAAATATAAGGGAACAGCCACGCTGTTATCTATGATATATACTTACATTCTGGGACAACCACCAGGCCTTGCGCAACTGAGAAAGGATCCTGTCACAAGTGTTAGCAAGCAGCCTTCGTTCAAACATTACGTAAAGTACCATGCTGAAATTAGCAGCAGTTTTGAGAGTGAGAGAGGGAAGGAGAGAGAGAGGAAGCAAACCTATGGTAAGTTAACAGTAGTTTTCCCAGAGGCTCTTTTTTTAAGCCTATGTAGGCGCTTGTTGCCAGTTAATTGTTTAAAAGGTATTAGACCGATTACTCAACCAAATAGTTGTTCATGGTGGTTGTTCAGGTAGGTAGCCTCCACGTATCGTCTATATTATAGATTTGTTACTTATCTAAATGTTTTGTTTTGCTGTCATTTGTTCCTGTTTTTCTTACATTTGCTATAAAGAATTAATTAATAGACTTCATTCGGAAATGATGTCGTCCTTAATTTCGACGGTTTGTTAGTTTTAGCATTCTCTCTAAAGTACTGAAGTCTTTATATCATATAGAATTTACTCCCAGTTTTTGACATTATGACGTAGGAGAACAATTCTTATTATAAACTGTGAACGCACCAGTTAACTACCTCAGTGAAGAGTGTGGAACGTGGTTCTTAGGCCAGAACAATGTAGTTGGCTATAGGAGCCAAGGTCTTCAGCATAACTTACCCCGTAGGGGGTTAGTGCCGTCAGTGCACCTCATGCGGTGCTCTGTAGGCATTACTTAAGGTTCTTTGCAGCGTGCCTTTGGCCCCTAGCTGCAACCCCTTTCGTTCCTTTTACTGTACCTCCTTTCATATAATCTTTCTTCCATCTTACTTCCCGCCCTCTCCTAACAATTGATTCATAGAACAACTACGAGGTTTTCCTCCTGTTACACCTTTCAAACCTTATAGCGTCAATTTCCGTTTAAGCGCTGAATGACCTCATAGGTCCCAGTGCTTGGCCTCTGGCCTAAATTCTATATTCAATTCAATTTAATTCAGCATAACTTATACAAACTAGACGTGCTGCTATGTATTTTATTTTAAGAAACAACTTTTATGGTTTAAGTTTCTAAGATTGGCTTTCCAAACTAACACAGTTCTTAAATGTTTGTCCTTTTAAGTCATTGCTTTTGAACATCAAGGTTTCAGGTTGATTTATTTAAATCTACGCTCTTATTTTTCTGCTGTTTGCCTATATTTTTTTTTAAGTAATTGCCCCTCTCCCATTGTGTGTAATGTGTTTTGTGAACTGTTTTTGTGAGAGTGCTTCTTAATGTTTAGATAAATAAAATTATCCAGTTTTCTTTTTTTTCTATTTACTCAATTATTTTCCCACTGCATAATCTTTTTCCTCCAGAAGTGGTTTCAAGGTATTCTGTATAAAGCAGTAATAATAGTGACGTCAGTACTGATGACATCAGCAACAACACCAATAATAATTTTGTTGATAATGTTGATGATGCAAAGAGAGAAGAGCGAGAAAACAATATTCGTACGTAATTGCCAATGTGACAAACACATTGTATTTTTACGTAAATAATGACAACTGTTTTTCTTCTCTTCCAGGTCGCAGTATAACCATAACAACTACGGGTAAGTATAATTTTCTTTCCTTCAGTTCTTAGGCTTTTACCTCCGATGTTACATGGCATTCGTTAGCTATAAGGTTCAGAATTGCAGACGGTGCAACAGTCCAATTTGACCGTTATTTGATTAGTTTGGTTGCGTCCCGTGTTTTTCTGTAGAGTTATGTATTCTGATCCCTTGTGACCAGCTATTGGCTTCGAATATCTAGAAGAGAAAATAGAGAGTCAGGGCTTAACGGGTATCTGAGTTTATATATATATATATATATATATATATATATATATATATATATATATATATATGTAAGTATGTATGTACAGTATATGTATGTTTAGACATACATATATATATTTATATGTATATATATATATATATATATATATATATATATATATCACAGTAATTATAACATTTTTATATACTTTCAACATCATTAACAAAAACAGAAATTCATGAGTCTGACTGCAGTTACTAATTTGAAACAATATTAAGCTATTTTCTTAGCAACCCCTGAGCATCGGATAAATTTTTGGTACCTTTACTCTCATCAGGTTTAAGTAGGTTTCCTTATCCGTGTTACAACGAGAGGTGTGTGGAAAGGGATTGTTAAGCCAACTCTCCGCTATGGAACTATAATGTGGATGTTAAATATAAAAGGAAAATTTTGAGGCTGTTGAGATGAACTGTTTACGCAGTAAATGCTGCGTGAGAAGAATTGAATGGATGAGAATATGAATAAATGTAGGAGTGGTAACAAGCTTAGGAAAAGTGTGAGGACGGATCTGAGTATTGTGAGGTGGTCTGTTTATGCGGAGAGAACGAATGATGTTAGGTTAGTGAAAAGTGTGTACACTTCAGATGCATTTTGGTGGGGAAAGACCTAGAATGGGTTGCATAGGTGGTGTACGTACAAGAGGTATTAGAAAGTAAGACCCATAATATCATAGAAAGCCAAGTGTATAATCCAGATAGGGATGAGTGGCGCTGCTGATGAGCTCTCTCTGAAGGTATATGAGGCAGCTTATGTTGGGAAAGTGCAACTGCACAGGAAATCCATCAACGAACCAGCAGTTTAAATGTATGAAAGTGGCAGTAGCTACTGTGTTTTTTCTTTCAATCCGCTTCTTGTTAGTGGAAACGGCTTCAATTTTACAAGAAAATCTTATATATTACGTTTACACACATACATATATATGTATGTATGTGTATACATATATATATATGTATATATATATATATATATATATATATATATATATATATATATATATATATATATATATATATATATATATATATATATATATATATATATTCATCAGGTGCTAGTGCATATATGGCATCCATAGCTCTCCTGCAACACCTCTACAATTTCTAAATTTCTAGCACACATTTTTTCCTTCAAGCTTTGAAGGAATAAACTAACCTGCTACTCGCTTGCTTCATTTATACCTGAACCGGCAACTGTTTCAGCCACTGACCCATGGCCAACTTCAGGACTGCACTACACTGAAACTGTTCTTCAGTATATAGGTGAGGACAGCCAAAAAATTCGAATCCAAATTAAAATTTACTGTTCAGAAAAATCAAAATCAACAAATTTCTCAGGCCAGGAATCCTTCAATTCCTGGAAGAGTCCCAGTGGCCTGCAGACATTTCTTGTACCGAGCACTTCATCTCAAGAGGCTTTCATGTTCTCTTCAAATTTAAATTTGCAAACTACTCCGTTCCCAGGTTCCTTGGATCCCCTAAGGGTGGCGATAACAGCCTTCACAAGGGAGCCATCAGTCTCCAATGTAGTAGATATTGAGAGCCTTTCATGCCTCCTCTGAATTTAAATTAGCAGAGTATTCTATTCTTAGATTCCTTGGATCCCCTGAGGGTGGCAATAATACTCACTACAAGGTATCCATCATTTTCCAACTTAGTTCATAACAAGAAGGTGTCAATTCTACTTCGAATTTAAATTTGTAGACTACGCTGGTCCCAGGGTGACGATGTTTGTCATCTAAAATGTAGTTGTCAGTAGTAGTCTCTTGCACAGAATGTCGGCTTTCCACTTTTATTGATAGTTTTCTGGCACAATCTTTATTTTCATCAATCAGTAATGTGCATATGGCTTCTGTAGCTCTCCAGCAACATCTCTACAATATCCAGCATTTCACGTCTTCATGGCTAACGTTTAGAACAGCAAAAATAAAAGTGGAGTGGCATAGACACCTTGGATGGACTTGGAGAAGCTACTTCATCACAGAGAGTAAGAAACCACAGCTACAAGAAAGTTCTACTGAGAGATTATTCAGCTGCCACTTCCTGATAGCCACCCATATGACGACGAAAATCTTCACCCCAGCGAGATCCAACAAATCTAAGACCAGCTTAGTTTGCACACTTAAGTTCGAAGGAGGCGTGAAAACCTCTCACAATAACTGCTTTGTACACGAAATATTTTCATGTCATTGAGACTTTCTCTGGAGCCAGAGCATTCGTGGAGAAGCATTCTGGCCTTTATTGATCTTCAATTTTCTGAACTTTCAAATTTGTGTTAGTTTTCAATTTGGATTATAAGTTTTTAGCTGTACTCACCGTAGATATTGGAGTGTAGTTCCATTACAGATCTAATGTAGCCCTGAAGATGGACATTTTAATGGCTTAATTAGAACAATAGAGTAGCAGTTTTAGTTTATCCCCTTGAAATGTGTGAGTATATGCAGTATGTATGTATATATACATCTACATGAACTTACACATATATGGCTGTGTATATGTGTATATATACATACATACATTATTTATATATACATATACTCGTATATATACATAATGTATGTAGAGGCTGAGAGAGAGAGAGAGAGAGAGAGAGAGAGAATTTCTGCGCACGCATGCATCTAATTTATTTCTTCATTCTTACTATATATTAACGGTTATTTTGCATTTACAGCATGCCAGCATACTAGAGATTGCATACTATTTTTAGTACCTCAGCTCTTACCGCAATAATACGAAAATCTTTCTTCTTACAGCGCTACACAAGCGCTCCATTTTAAACTGTTGAATAATTAACTAATCAACTTTAAAAAAAAAAATAAAAACTTATAGCTCTTAGAATTTTTCGTACTGTGCAGATCAAGGAGAAAAGCTTTCTCAAGTTACCTGGAAAATGAGATTCAGGGAGTTCTAAGAACCTCATTACCTACACAGGAGAAAAGAAGAAGGGAATCTTATATATTAAATTTCAAAAGAAATTGTATTCCCCTTAGGGCAGCTAATCACAGGGTAAACTTGAAATATTATCTTGTTAGAGACAGAGATATTCCGCTCTTCCTTCTGTTTTGTGCGTAAGCCAGTTTGGGTTGTTACAACTGGGAGAGAGAGAGAGAGATTTTGAATGTTAAAGTTTGTGCTTGTGTGAGATAGAGAGGGGGCGTATACATGCCAGAGAATGTGATTACGCGGAAATGAGTTTACCTGTGTGTGTATATGTATATGTATATATATATATATATATATATATATAGAGAGAGAGAGAGAGAGAGAGAGAGAGAGAGAGAGAGAGAGAGCGAGCTCAGGAGAGTGATTGGGTGTGAGTGACCAAGGGACAGAGATGTGTGCGCGTAAAGGAGAGGTGTCAGTGTATAATAAGTATTTGTGTGTGTGAGAGAGAGAGAGAGAGAGAGAGAGAGAGAGAGAGAGAGAGAGAGTCCCTTTCCCTTTTCCCTTGCATCAGACACCACGTGGGGTTTACTTTTGATCTCCCGAAAGTTAGTTTTCTACGAATAAAATCTTATTTCTTGTTTTGCTCATTAGGGAGCGAATTCAACTTCCCACTTCCTCGTCAGAATTCCTGTCTTAGAGAGAGAACTTTGGTGTCAGGGAGCCACTGCTTATTTCGTGGGCAAAGGTGGAAGGAAGTCAAATAAAATGTGTATGTACTGTATGCATACGAAGTGTGAGAATGTGGTAGGCATTTTGTGCATTGTTCATTCCTTCTTATTTTTTACATGTACCCATTGTTATGGTCAGTTAATTTTAATTACGGTTTCTTTCTTCTTCTTCTTTCTTTAGAGGCGTATCTCCGTCCCCACAGTATGGGTAAGTGTTTAAGTTATTTATATTTAAGTAACGTTATGTATAAATGTATATATCTACACATGTACATATACATATACGTTTATATGTGTGAGTATGTGTGTGTGTGTTTATTATAATGTTAATGTTTTTGTTTGTGGTGGTAAGACGGTATATTTCTTAAATTTCCCTAGAACCCTATGGCTCGTACGTATTATATTTGATTTTTACATATTTGCATATAAGTGCAAATATTTACTTGCAAACTGCGATTTTAGAGAATCAGATTTGCCCCTGCTTTTGTAAGCCAATTTCTCGAATTTTTAATTAAGAAATTTATAGTTTGTTTTGCAAGGGAACTCAAAGAGTAATTGTTTATTGTGACGCTCTCTACTGGATACAACAAGGCCAAGAGAAAGAGAAGGTCTGCTCACTTCCCCCCAAATCCCCTATGCAGGCGGAGCTTTGTTTACCTCCTTATTGCTTCGGCAGGTGAATTGCCGTAAAGAAAACGAAAAAAGGGACCCTAAGCAGGTACCTCTTAAGATGCGTCATCGCCTACGTAGTTACCCCAGGTGGGAGGCGACCCCACCCAGTTGGATAGACCTTGTCTCTCTTGGCTTCGGGATATAGTACGTTTTTCATGTTGAGAAGTAGGGACGCGTGTTTCGTCTTCACACAAATACAGACTCACACCCACGTAAGTGATAACTAAAGTCTGCTAAGTAAAGGACGACAGTCGAAAGGCCTCGCAGCACTCCAGTGATTCTCTTTCCTTCGTGGGTTTTTTCTTTATTTATATATTCATCACGTTCCATATTTTCGCGATTCAGTTATAAACAAGTGATAACATGTGAATTAGAGTCCTTGAACTGCTTGAGAGACACATAAAATAATGAATGAAAGGCTTTTCCGTATGTAAAGCATCATTTTTATGTTATTACTAATTATTTCATTGGAACATGTATGCTTTTGAACCCTTCTATCTCCAAGCTCATTCAAAAGGGAATCATTAAACATTTCGAGAGTCTGTCCTAACGTCCGTTCCCTAAGACCTATTAATTTTTGCTTTAAAACACACATGCTGGTAAAAGGTGCGGCTCTTCGTATGCCCCTTTCATGCGTTTTATGCCGCATTCTAAAGCGCCATTGAGATTAGAGCGTCATAAATCTATTGGCAATTCATCGTAGAGCGTCATTATCAAGGACGTTCGTGAAGTGACCCGGTTCTCGTCCAGAGAATTAGGTCAGCGTTGCGCGACCTCTTTCTCTCCAGGTTACGCAAGAGAAATAAGGTCGTTTGGAAATGTGGAATTTATTGGCGTATATTTCGAACACGAAGGCCGACGGGGCGGAAAAATTAATGCTCTTATTTAGCAGAGATTTAAAATATGACAAATAGTAAGGAAGCAGTTTGGCATAAACTAAATGGAAGCGAGATATTCTATTTGATTTTTTATATAATTTTTCTTCGGGGAAAGAACTTCGCCTGTACGTAATTTTGTTAACAGATGGTTGCCAGATTTTGTTGTATGAAACGAAATCCTGCAAATATACTTTTCTTTGCTTAATGACAATTTAGATGCACCAAAGACTTCCTTTACAAAAAGAAAAAAAATGAAAGCTGACGATCTAATAAAATAATCTTATTACTCTTTGTTTCAGGAACAGATACCACAATAATTATGGGTAAGTTAGATTAATATTTTTTTTTTAAGTTGCATGTCGAAAATATGATTGTCAGTAGGTAGTTGTGACATCGTGATCTAAAGCTTTTCAGTGGTTTTATGTGATTAATGTCTGGTATTCATGAGCTGTGTTCATATAGGTCACTCTATGTGGCTGTATTCTAGGGAAGTGTTGCTCATTGTTCGTGTTGTTTCAAAGTTTAAGGTGAATGTGGTCTTGACTGTTGTTTTGTCTTTCCTGAATCCATGCTCAATATTTATAACACACACACACTATATATATATATATATATATATATATATATATATATATATATATATATATATATATATATTTATATATATATATATATATATGTATGTATGTATGTATGTATGTATGTATGTATGTATGTATGTATGTATATATACATATATATGTGTATATATATTATATATACATATATATATGTATATACATACACTTATATACATAGAGATGCGTGTGTGTATGTATGGTATATTTTTCATTTTTTTTTGTGAACTTATACTTCTGTGGCTTGAGAGTTAAGCTACATAGAATTTGGAGTAACCATTATGATGAAAATAATAAATCTAAGAGAAAACAATCCTAAAGAATAAGGAATTAAAAGATGTGTAAATAAAAAAAATAGCCTGTTAACCAACACCTGCCTTATCGGCGCGCGCTTATTTTACTGTTCCCTACAATGTATCTTGTAGCATGCATTCTGATATTGCATGCACTCTTGCTGCTTCCCATAATACCTTTTAATTTCTTTGTGAGTGCTCTCTATTAATCTAGCGTTATTTAGTTTAGTTCCTAAGCCAGATTATTAGCAAAAAAGAAAAAGTAAAAACTGCGCCGAAGTTTCTTCGGCGCAATCGAGTTTTCTGTACGTCGTATAATCAAGGCCACCGAAAATAGATCTGTCTTTCGTTGGTCTCGGTATAAATGCTGTATGAGCCGCGCCCCATGAAACTTTAACCAAAGCCCGGTGGTGGCCTATCCTATATCGTTGCCAGGCGCATGATTATGGCTAACTATAACCATAAATAAAATAAAAACTACTGAGGCTAGAGGGCTGCAATTTGGTATGTTTGATGATTGGAGGGTGGATGATCAACACACCGATTTGCAGCCGTCTAGCCCTAGTAGTTTTTAAGATCTGAGTTCGGACGGAAAAAGTACGGACAGAATAAAGAGCGGGCGGACGGACGGACAGACAAAGCCGGCACAATAGTTTCTTTTACAGAAAACTAAAAATTGAACTCCCGAACAATTGTAATGTGAATAAATCAACAGAAAGCTTTGCTTTGTGAATCGCGGGCAACAGCTTTAAATCTGCTGACTTGCAGATTGATGCAATTTTTATCATTGTTGTTACCATAATTCATAACGTATGCATATCCGCATAAAACAAATCAAAATAAATATTGATTCATTACCAAGCTTCCACTAAATAGAAAGCACTTGTGCTGAAAAGGAAAGGTGTAACATTGAATTAAGAGAATGTTCATGACAAATGAGTAAGAAAATCGTTAGTTTAACTTTTGAAAATACAGAGTGAAGGAGAATTCTGTGCGTCGGAGTGGACCATCAAGAAGTGGAATTCAAACCTGTTCCTTTGGAAGGTCAGCAATTCAGATGGTTAGCCCTTTATCTTCATTATTTAATATATACGTTCCTCTGGCGTCCTCATTCTTTTGTCTGGCATTCCCCATTCTTGTTTGCTTTTGAAATCGTATTTAAAAGAAGGCAAGACTCAGCAAAAGGGTCTCCCTTGCCTTAAATAACAGTCATTCAGTTATTTAATCTCGCGTTTTGATTGGGGCTTTAAGAAATTTCTTTAACTGAGAAGGGATGTCACTAGGATATAATTGAAATATGAATCTAGAGTGGCATCCCTTCCCCAGTCGACCTAATATTGACTTGGTAAGAGATTTTTCAAAATTCACGTAGAAAATGGTTCTCGGTTTGTTAGGTATAATAAGAGGCGTTTAACACAAGCCCACACCAACAGGATACCTGTTACTTTGGCCTTAGCTAAAGCTTATAGCAGTTGAACGGATGTGAAGCAAAGTAATGTATATTCTATATGATTAAGAAAGGAGTTTGAGTTTATAATGACGTAAGCTTTAGAAAATAACGAAAATGAATCATTTTTATTTTAAAGTTTATGAGAAAGCGCATTTAAAGACGTTAAACAGAAATTCCCAAAAAATAAATGAAATACTTTTCAATAAATGGAGGAAGTCGAGTTACAAATGACGTAAACTTTAGAAAATAACGGAAATTGATCATTTCAAGTTTCTATGTCTATGAGAAAGCTCGGTTCAAGACAATAAAACAAAATGATATCGTTTTCCCCGTCAGTTAGGAAGCCAGTTAAGCCCCCGAAAAAAAAAAAATAAAAATAAAAAAATAATAAATGAAATCATTTTTCTCCTGCCGTGAGAAAGCGCATTTAAGACATTATCATCATCTTTCCCTCTCGCCGCCTCTGCTAATGGACTCGCAAATGAATTTAGGGAATTTCAAGGAAAAAAAAAAAAAGAAGAAGAAAGAAGGAGACTTCTTGAGAGTGATTTTACCATACGCCGGCGCCTTTGTGTCCTTTGATGAATAGGACGTTCCCTGTGACCTTTACCTTTGACATTCTCTCTCTCTCTCTCTCTCTCTCTCTCTCTCTCTCTCTCTCTCTCTCTCTCTCTCTCTCTCTCTCTGAGTAATGGATAG
>NC_089747.1:15390000-15512500 GCF_040412425.1 Macrobrachium rosenbergii
AGTCTGGATTGCATCCGTTGAAGCAGTTACTTTCTTCAGCTGGATTATTAATTGTAATAAAGCCTAAAACAGACAATAGTTATACATTGACTAAAACCTAGAATATGGACATTAAAATCAGTGAGCAAAAACAGTACCAAAAATCAAATGAGCAAGCACAGATCGAATTGCCAATTACAGTGCTTGAAAGTAATGAAAAGCAAATAAGTTTTACGTTAGGCAAACTTCAAAGTTTGAAAACATGAATAGCTACGAGATCGCAAAATTTAATGCAAAATATATATAGCTTTAGAGTTAAAATATCCCTGGGCAATCATACATTTTAAAGTTCCTGTGTTATTACCGTCAACATAATTTGTCTAGCATTGGCCCCTAATAACGACAAAAATGACAAAAAAGTTCATATGGCACTTTTCTCAATTCAAGATAATCGTCCCATTGTTCTGACGTACAGGAGAATCAATCGTTTCACAAGATTCTCTTTACATTTCGTTTACAGTTTCTTCTTGCCATAATTGTAATAGACATTTTCAAAGTTTATTTCATACAGCTGCCCAACAATATACTTCTGCAGTGGATACAATAAGATTAATTCTGATGCACTTGCAGTCTTTTCACGTGTCATGAAACAAGCTTATCAAAAACACAAAAGTATAAACTCCTGCATCAATCGTCAGTGTGAAAAAATGTCAGGAATATCAACAAAAATATGATAAACTGAGGTTTAACAACAATTTGTGAGTGAGTTATACACATGCGCCAACGGGGTGTGAGTTATACCCCTTTGCCTGGGGATGGGGGGGGGGTGAGTTATACCCCTTTGCCTAGGGGAGTGGGTGAATTACATACTAGACTCAACTGGGTGCGAGTCATATCCTCGCCTCAGTGAGGTGTGAGTTATAACTTGCCTTAACACCATTAAACAATTGTTCCTTCAAAACGAATGATTTCAGTGACAACACCAAAACTCTTTGTTTCGTTTGTTACTGCTTCATCACAATAATTACAGTGTCAGTTCATAAGGAAACCCTCAAAGAAGATACGGAATTGTTGTTTCAGAATTCTAGAGACTTATACAAGGTAAATTCTGAAGGAAAGAATACAATTGTTACTTCAGAATTCTAGAGACTTATACAAGGTAAATTCTCGCAAGGTAAATTCTGAAGGAAAGACGTCTGAGGTGAACTTGTTGCACTTTAGTAAACAAATGCAAATATCTTCACAAGAAATAATGAAAAGATCATAGGTATAAATCTAGCATATTCCATAAATTTTCAATAATTATGCATCAGACAGATGAACGAACTTAATGGTAGCGTTAATGAACGACCCGAATCTTCTAAATGACTAATTTACTTCCTAGAGTCTGTAGCGTACTTAATTATTTGGTGATAGACTTTTAACTCCAGAATACTTCAAAGCTGGCTTCTTCTTGGGCGTCGATTGACAGGCGAAGAACATCGTGGGCTAAAACAAGAGGGTGTGTGTGGATCAAGTCTGTTACGTTACAGTTATGAGAGAAGTTTGAAAGTCTAGGGAGAGCTCAGGGTGGACTTGTTAGAGGGGCAGTGTAGATGGTCTCAACATGTATGGCACTGAGGGTAAATTGTTGAGTTATTAAACGTTTCTATGAAGGAAGTGAAGCTTGAATTGGAGTTTGTAGGCATGAGAGTGATATAGAAATAGGCCTGAGGAAAGGATGTCTTTGTTGCTATTTAGTATCTGTTTGGGTGGAGTGATGGATCGTGAATGGAATGGCGGATGTTTGCAGAGACACAGTTGTGTTTGGGGACAGTGAATAGAAACTGAAGAGATGTGTGAAAGAGAGTAAATGGGAAGCAGAGAGATGGAGTATTGAATATTAGTAAGGACAGAGAGAGAATAAAGTAGTAGGGCCTTGTAAGTATTTAGGAGTATTTATACTGGATGATGGTATGATGATAGAAGAGGTAAGCTAGAAGGCAGCACAATGTGAGCAAAAGATCGGTAAGAAACCTGGAGTGCTTATGGAAACCAAGACTGAAATGTATGAAGGGACTGTTGAACCAACTCTCCTTGATGGAAGTGAAATGTTGACATAGATAACATATGGAACAAAAAAAGGTGGAAGCTGTGGAGATGAATAGTTTATGCAGTATTTGTGGTGTAAGGAGAACTGAAGGGTTGAAATAAGTGGAAATACAAACGGTACAGTGGTAAAAGATTAGTTTAGGTTAAAGGATGGGTCGAACTGTTTTGAGTTGGTTTGGTGTTGTGGGAAAAGTGGAGGATGACAGGTTGGTAAAATTAGAATACATTATGAAAATGCTGGGGGGAAGGAGGAGGAGGCCTAGAAAGAAATGAGACGGGGATTGGGAAGGCGGAACCTCAGCATCCAAGAAGCGAGAGAGTGAGTGCAAGATACTGGTGAGTTGCGCAGTGCATGTTGGGTTCTACACACTGCTCGTGAGCCTTATGTGTAGGTGTGTAATGTGGCTAGTGTCTTGGAAGTTTTCTACATAGGAATTCATCCATGATTCAGCAGTTTAAATGTTAATGAGTGAGTGATCACTGTTTTATCTTTTTGGATGCCACTTCCTTTATGGGAAAACGGCGTAGTGTTGAAAATTAATTAGGTGTTTATTTAGATATATATAATATATATATACAGTATATATGTTGTCTGTGTATACTTTATATTTGCAAGAGTTTGCTTGTTAATACACATGGGAGGACTGTATTGTTCATTTTCTCCTCGTGGTTTTCATAACTTCAGATTATACTTTTATTTTAGTAAGTCTATTAACAGAAGTGCAAAAAACTAAAGAAAAAATATTTTATCTTATTAATATATATACATATATATATACATACATATACATATGTATATGTATATATATACATATACATATATATATATATATAATGTATATATATATATATATTAGTGAGAGGAAAATTAAGGCCTAACGCAGCTCTAATTAGACATAATTTGAACAGTTCCAAATTAATTCTTGTCTAAGGTACTTACCCCAATTAAGGCTTAACTTGAGTGTCATTGGTACAGAATGACCCTTGACTACAGATGTATCAGAAGTGAGCATCCGAAATTCATCTTCTGAATAATAGTATCTGCGTTGCTTTGTTCCACGGGTCTCGGCCTGGACTGAACTCTGTGTGTGAACTCTGCGTCCGAATTCGCGTGGAAAACGGAGCGAAGATTTACGAAAAATCCCTCTCCCTTTGATGTCTCGCAAGACGAGCGAAAATATTCGGTCCCGGCTTCGGGCTCATGTTCAGATGAAATGGCGGTTTTTTTTTTTTAGTGATGTTTAATTACAACTTTTTTAAAATTTTATTTATCCAGATTTTTCGCTGTAATATGTAGATATTCAAAATTCTGTATTTTTTATGTAAATGTGTAAATTTTTGTAGCAGGTGTCAAAAGACAAGATATTAGTTTGTTTTCATATTCATAAACTAGACTTTTATTTTATGTATATTTTTATGTATATTTTTGAAGTTCGCAGACTTAAATATCAGGGCGTTTTTAGCACTGATATGTCAAATTGTCAAAACTTTTTCTGCGTTAAAGTTCATATATAGGATTTTTTTAAGCAAGCATTCAAAAAATGTTTTATAACCGGAAATTTGTGGACAAGCTCTCTTGTCTCTTAAAGGCTTAATTATTATAACTACTTTATTAATTCGTATTTTTATTTGATATTTGCTCTTTATTGATATCTTGCTTTTATTGGCAATTGTGAGAAGAACCTGTACTTTCTTTGTAATAGTTTGATACGATTTTCACTATTAAGCCGATTACAATGGTCAGTAGTTGTGTCAAAGGTAAATCAGACAACATTCCTCACCACCTGCGTCTGTTAATTGCTGAAGCAAGAATGAAACTTCTGTGTAGAAACCTTCCTCAACATCAGACGCTTATTCTCCTCCATACACAGAGTATTCCAGACTCTTAGAATGTTGCACCCGCTCTTGTTCATCCTAGAGACACCATCTAGCCAGCTGTTCAGATTGGTACAACCTTTTCATCGTCCTATCGTCCTCCGTTCTCTCCATGTGACCAAACCATCTCAAAACGTATGCTGCTCACCGTCGCGCACTATTGCAACCTTCCATTTCTTTCACCGTGGACTCTAACGACAGTCTATCTCAACATCTCTCTTGTTTTCCTTTCATTTATATCCATTTTCAATTTTTATAAGAGAGTTGGCTCAGCATTCTCTTCATGCATTCCTTTACGTATCTAAATGTATTCACATTCATACCCTATTGGTATTGTTAGTGAGACGATAAAAGTGTCAGATATGTTTTCAGCCTGTAATTTACATACATACATACATACATACATACATACTTGTACGTGTGAGTGTTTACGTTATTTTTTTTACTGGAGGAAATTAATTTTACTGGTACGTTCCAACGATCAGTTCATGGTACATGGTGTTTTTGGAACTAGAAATGAGCTATATGCTTCGCTTATGATTGATCTGCACTGCTTCGTTAATGATGGCAATTAAAGCTCATAAGTATAGTTGATTTTTGTGTTTTGTCTTTCGTTCTCACCGCTTTAAGAACCAGTTTTGTTTTCGACCTTTGCTTATGAATAGTGATTACTGTAACGCCGCTAAAAATTCCATTTGTTTGTTTATGTGTTTGTGCATGTGGTGAGCTTGTATACAGTAGAAAAGAACTAGCTTCCCATCTGTATGATGGGGATAAGGGAAGCTGGATCTCCTCTTTCTGTATTTCCCATTGCGCTCTCTTATTTCTTTCGAATAAACACCATAATATTTGTTGGAAGCTTGAATTTCAAGTCGATGGGCCCTGTGGGCTTGTTCCATATGAATAGGGTTCATCTTCTGAATAATAATGATAATAATAATAATATATGGTTGTGGACAGAGAAAAATAATGATAATAATAATAATAATATATGGTTGTAGACAGGAAAATAAGGGACATGGCAATTAATACACGAGAGCTCGTTAGAACTAATTGGAAGTGTGAGTATGGTTATTTGCTTTAAATGTTTAGTTTTTCTTAGATGTGTGGAATGCTAACTTTTGATTGCTGAAGCATATTTTATTGATTATTCCAAACCTGTTTTTTTTTATTTTTTTTTTTTATTTTGGTCAGTTTTTATATTTCCCAGGAAGTATGCGATGTCTCTTGTGTGATTGGCAAGTGTCAGTCACTGTAAATCGATATTCTTTTTGTTTTCAAGTTTTTTTTTTTATATCTCAAATCTTTATATTGCGCTTTTGACTTTTTATAAATATCTTTTATGCGTTTGTTGATGTTACCTTTAACATTATTTCTTTCAGTTAGAAGTTTCTGCTGTCCTCTCTTTCTTTTATTTATCAAATATTCTTTATTATGTGAATGGTATTTCAGGATGTTATAAAGATACAAGGCTTGAATAAATGAATGTTACCTGCAAGCCACCCTTAGCCAAGGTGTACAACTTATGAGCATCTTGTAAGCATCCCTGGCTCTTGTGCAGCTTCTCTGTTCTGTGGCATTCTGTATGTTCAAAATCCAATCCTTCTCACCCCGGGAAGATAACGTGCAGAAGTGGACCTTTAGGCGGGCTGGAGAAGATTCCAAGTCTTCCCTAGGAGAAGCTACTGTGGGCTCCACTCTCTACCTGCCACGACTGATTTTGTCGCCGAAGGAGACGGTTCCACCCAAGGTATAGACCTAAAGGGGAACTGGGTCTTCATGTATCTATCTAGGCACACGGGCCAAAGGCCTTAGTGTGATGGTCGTTGGTTTGAATATCAGCCATTCGACCATCTGAAGGCGACCAGGTTGTCCTCACATCTTGAACAGTAATGCCCGATGGAGCCATTCTCATATACACGTTTGTTAGCATCAGTAACCAATATGATAATGAGATTTATTTGTTGTGCTCTCTCTCTCTCTCTCTCTCTCTCTCTCTCTCTCTCTCTCTCTCTCTCTCTCTCTCTCTCTCTCTCACTCTCCACCTCCGCACAGATCTCATTTCCTTTTCCTCAAAGGTACCCGAGACACATCCCTCCCCAGACGACGGAGCCGCCCTACGTCAATCACAGAACTCGAGAGAAGATGCTGCTGGATGAGATCTTGGGCAACGGGACCTACGACAGAAAGATCAGACCTTCTTCCGTGCACAAGAAAGGTGAGGCTGCCTTCCGGAACCGTTATCATTGAGTTCTCTTTGCTCATTATAAGCCTTTGTCATTCGAGAGTGTGATATCTGCGAGGAGTGTTCTATGTTCGTGAAACTGATGCATAGATTTCCTCAGCAATATTACAGTATTGATTTTCATCATAGAAATAACGTGAACTAACTTGAGTTCGTCCCCACCCCCTCTCTAACATCACTAGTGTGCAAACTGAATTCAAATTTTACCTCTATTTTGGAACAGCTAATTATGAATTTGACAATCGATCAGCTGTTGGTAAGCATACAGTGAGTAGGATGACACTTTCAAATAGATTTTGTACGTTAATGAATATCAGTGAAGAGACAAGTATATTATATAATCTTTTCATTATGGTAACCAAGTCAGACTTGAATAATCTAGCCAGTCATTGTTCTCTTAAAAAGAAAAATGGTATTCATCCTTTGTAATTCATTCTCAAGGGTATTGATTTTTTCCTGATGACACTGCGCTTCATTATATATTTATTTTTTATTTATCTACGAACTTAAGATTGGTCATAATACGTTGTTTCTTTAAAAAAAATGAATCTGGTATAAGATATTGTATTTTTTTTTCCCGCTTCAGTATTTTCATTATTCTGTAGGATGGTGCATTCACTTTAATCTCATTTTTTTCCCCCCAACAGCCGAGGAAGGTGACTTCACTACCGTCATCATCAACATCATGATCCGATCTATAAACAAAATTGATGATTATCATATGGTAAGTATGCATAAGAGAGAGAGAACTGTAGACCCTGGTAATGCTCCTTGCGGTCCTATTGACTAGTTCGCCGAAATGTTTGAGGAAGAAAGCGCGCGTGGATAATAAGAGTATATTGGCATGAAGGAAAAATATGACAGGGGAAGGAAAGAGCAAAGTATCCTTTCCATATTGACGCCGCGTTCACCCTTGCCGGGACGTCTTTCCCGGAACTGAGGGAAAGGAGGAAGGGGAGGGTCGCCCCTTCAAATAACGGCGTGATGGGGAGCTTCCTTTGATGCGGGATTCTAAAGTTATGTACGCGAACACGTGGATGTTTTCTTTGGTTACTGGGCGGTAGAAAATGGTTGGTGGGAAAAGCGTAATCTCAGGCTGATTACGCATGCGTTGTACTCATTCCTTAACCGCCTTCGTGGAAGTTGGTCTCTCAACTATATTTCTTTTCTTCCAAACAACAGACACGTTGTCTCTGTGGATTCTATCATGAACTTTTCCTAGGTCTATTTATACCACACAGCTTTTACCTGTATTTTTAAACTCTCACGTGGCTGCCCACACGATTTTGTTGTCAGTCGTCCGGTCATGTGCCTCACTTTTTCAACCAGAATCCCTTACCTTACAAACTATTGTTAGTCACTTTAATACACTGTCGCTGTAATCACATCAACTCCTGATGCATCTCCATTCTTCAGCTCCATTCTCCAGCCGCTTAACTGCTATCCTTAATCCTCGACAGTAATTTCCATAAGCATTCTCAGACCTACACTAACACTTTCCATCCTGTGTCACTCAGCTCTGCCTTTCCAGATTCAGCAGTCTTCATGATACACACTCCTTCTACCCACTACTACTTTCACTTTAGAAAATCTCTCTAAATTCGCAACTTTTATTTTAACCCATTTCTCATCTTTCTCAAAGATGTTGCGTGCTTTCTCCCCTCTTATTTTATTACCTCCTTTCTTTTTTTTCTTTCACTTTCTTAATTAACTACTCTATCCATCCTCCTGTGTGTCCCCACATGATCCTATTACCTGTCATGCCTCTGTACCTCAAATAACTTCCTTTTATCTTGAACGAAATCTTTCCTTCTACTCATTCCACCACATATTGGTATCATTTCCTCTTCCTACCCTTCCTGTGCCTCCCTGTGATCCGTGTGGCCTCATCGTGAAATTTTTAAAATTCCACATTTACTCCTTCCACTTCCACACCTTTAAGCCTAGCTTATACGCCTTCCATTTTCGTAATTGTTTGTCTCACTCCCTTATTATCACACACATTTGTCTTAATGGCGTTAGCACCTACATCTCCACCCATTTTTTTTTAAGTTATACTGATATCTCTAACTTTTGCTTCAAGCTAATAAATGTCATTTATAAATCCAGTAACCCTTCTGTATTACGTGAATAACTTACTTTTCCACCTACTCCATACTAATCAAGCAAACTCCGTTCCTTGCCATTTCCTGTCCATGCATACTTATGAATATTTCTCTTTGGAAACCGCGTATTCAAAACAATCTAACCCCTTATGAAACATATCGCCACAAAACTGTTTATTTTGTTACAAGAACTCCTTACCGACCAACAATGCCGTATCTTTCCCGTTCACCTACCTTTGCATTTAAAACACTTAGCACGACCACTCATTCATAGTATCCAAATATACTTCTAGATTATGCAGTCTTCTCACCAAGCCATTATTGTCCATTTTCCCCACCTGATCTGTCTGTATATGTATGACTGAATACATATGTATGTTTACACTGGCTGAAGAATGCATCATATTGTCGTTGTGGTTTTTGTACGGACTCTCAACCAAAGATTCATCCCTTACACAAATTACATGCAGAACTAACTGTGTGAGAAGTGTAATTAGCGTAATGCCATAAGCTGAAATCCTTTGCTCCCAGTAATTACGTTATTACATCAAACGCATATTTCCTTTGTCTCATCATGTCAAAATACAAGAACGTCCTGACTTTAATTCCGTAAACTCATATAGGGATTTTATCGTCTGTGTATTTGCTCGAGCACATTCCACTGGACAAGATTTCGTTTACGGGACCCAACTCTCTCTCTCTCTCTCTCTCACACACACACACGCGCGCGTTTCAACTCCTGTTTCACCAGCTGTAACTGCATGTGCTTTTTTTTTTTAAAGTGGAACAAGTTTCAGTTTTTGTGACGCGCCAAGGAATTAGAAAACTGTGGAACAGAGAAGTTCGAGAGAAAGCTTTGTTCTGTCCTGTAGGGTGTTGAGAACTTATGGTATAGAAATTCGCCTCGAGTTGGAAAATTAGCTGGGAATATGGACGAGTTTTCCGAATGAGCAGCAAAGTTTTTTTTTTAAAGGAGAAGTTGTGCGCAGGGTTTTAGAATATCCCGATGACTTCCAAAAGAAGAAGAAGACGAAAAAAAAGGATCCAATAATCTGATTCTCGAAGCAGCGGTGTTCTGGAGATGCATTTCATTTTTTTTTTCATGGCGGCTTCTTACGTTTTGGATTATGTTGTGCAAGTTTCATAGGCCTTGTAGAATCTTCTTTTTGACAGGACTAAGAACGAGATAAAGATCAGAGTTGAAAGTCAGATGAAAAATGTTCTTTTACACCTCAGAACAGACTTTGTTTTTGAATAAACCGAAGAATTGGAAGTGCAATATACTACGACAACTTAGTAAGCAAAACCTCACATTTTTCCAAGTAGTCGCTAAGTCGTAGATTAAAAAGACGACACTCAGGCATCCATAATATTCTTGCATATCCCTCACCCGTTATCATTTTAATAACATCCGGAGTTCGGATGTCTACAGGTAGATCTTGATAAGGTCAACGAAGGAGGTTCTTGTGATCATATTTTTTGTTTATCTGTTTTTAAGACTCATTCTAGGCATAGAGTTTTTAGGCGGGGTTGTTCATTAATCTTTAGTTTTTTATCGTGGGATAAAGTTAATTTTATATATAATTGTAGTAACTTGAAAATTCCAAAGCACAGGCCTGGCGTATGTTCCTTTACTTTTATTGCCTCCTAAGTAATTCTAGCAAGATGTTGGTGTGTAATATCTGTTCTGCCACCGAATTGGTTTTTTTTTCCAGATACCTAATACGTGTACATTTGTGAATAAACCATATATGTATTCACATACAGGAAAGTTTAGGTTACAAGTATGTAATTTTTTGTTATGAGTCTTTCATTGACACATAAATATATATAGTTTTGTTCTCGACGCCTGTCTTTTATTCTTCATGGTTCATTCCATAATTATCATTGTACAGCATATTTACAACGGAACTTTTGTAATTTTACTGGCCATCATTTTATGATCTCTAATTCCGGCGATAAGTGCCATTCGGCCCGAGTGTCTAGGTTTCGGCCTTATTAAAGGTCTTCTTCTTCTTCTTTTAACGTGCTTGTTTTCCCATTTGTATGGGGTAAGCACGATGCCTTCTTTTGGAGGACTTTGATTTGGCTTTGTGGTAGACTGTAGTCTCGATCGGCCGCCCTGCCTGTCATCCCTTAGACCCCGGTAGCGTATGTACATGTATTGTACCAGTCACCAGCGCCCTTTCTCGCAGAAGCGAGGAATCATTGCGCGGTTAGGTCGACAGTCGAGACGTGTGAGGTGTCTGTTATGTTTTTTAGAAGATGTTGGAGAGGCTTTGTTTGTGTGTGTATTAGTCTGTAACGCCCATTTGCTTTAAGCAAACCTATCCATTGATTACATACATAATCCCGAGGTGTCTACACGGATAGCAAAGTGTCCGCCTCTTTAACCGGTCGGCTGCTGATTCGAACCCGCAACTCAGACCTCTAAGAAATCCGAGCTGCTGCTCTAATTCGGCCTTATTAAAAGTGCTTAAAATTAATAAGTTTTTTTTTTAATAAGTTTTTTTTCTGAGGTGAAATCGTAAATGAACAATTATAAGTGCACATAGAGTTGCAGCATGTAAGTGTGGGTTGCTGGATGTGACAGAGTCTCTGTTCTACCGACAAGAGGCCTGGATGACTTAAGCTTCTTATTTTTTTCCTTATCAGGAATACAGCGTGCAGATGACGTTCAGAGAACAGTGGAACGATGACCGACTGAACTACAGCAACGAAGAAGGTGAGCAGCAATATTCTCTCTCTCTCTCTCTCTCTCTCTCTGTACATACATACATACATACATACATATACATATATATATATATATATATATATATATATATATATATATATATATATATATATATATTCTCACATACACCAGGACATTTTTGACATTCACAGATATTAAAGCCACAGATTACGTTTAGTATCCAGTTCACATTTCTCGAGTTCGAATCCCACTTGCGGCGGAACACTTCACCACTTGTAATTCCCCGTGGGTGTAAGTTATTCCCGAGGTATAGTGAATGATATATTAAACGAAATGTATGGTTCAATATTGTGAATGTATATAATTATATATACATATATCTGTCAGTCTATATCTATCCATCCATATATCTATCTATCTATATATAATATATATATATATATATATATATATATATATATATATATATATATATATATATATATATATATATATATATATATATTTCTGCATGTAATCATGGAACGGTAACTTGGCAAAGTTAGATCAGCAAAAGTCATTAACAAATTAACAATCCAGCGAAGTGGTAATGTCAGGGCTGTGAATGAATACACAATTGTTTTACATGGCCTGATGAAATATATTTAATCACTAAATTTCATCAACTGTTTGTCATTCAGCCCCAGTCACTGCAGAGTATTCATATGGTAATAAAGTTTCCTCCTGTGCTAATAATATGCTAACACAATAACTTTTATTTTCACGGTGGCTGTCTGTTAGTTTTGGGAGCAGGTAGACAAGGTAAAATTGATTCGTTTTTTGTGCCTTCACTTTACAGCTGTTGTAAAAGTAATTTATTTGTTGTGAAAGTCATTCATTTTTTGTACCTTCTCTTTATTGTTGTAAAAGTAATTTAAAAAGTAATTTATTTGTTTATTGTTGTAAAAGTCATTTATTTTTTGTGAAAGTCATTCATTTTTTGTACCTTTTCTTTATTGTTGTAAAAGTAATTTATTTGTTGTAAAAGTCATTCATTTTTTGTACCTTCTCTTTATTGTTGTAAAAGTAATTTATTTTTTGTAAAAGTCATTCATTTTTTGTACCTTCTCTTTATTGTTGTAAAAGTAATTTATTTGTTGTAAAAGTCATTCATTTTTGTAATTGTTGTAAAAGTCGTTTATTTTTGTAAAAGTCATTCCTTTTTTTGTACCTTCTCTTTACGGTTGTAAAAGTAATTTATTTGTTGTAAAAGTCATTCATTTTTTTGTACCATCTCTTTACAGTTGTAAAAGTAATTTATTTGTTGTAAAAAGTCGTTCATTTTTGTACTTTCTCTTTATTGTTGTAAAGTTATTTTTTTGTAAAAGCTATTCCTTTTTTGTACCTTCTCTTTATCCAAAAGTAATTTATTTGTTAAAAAGTTCATTTTTTTTGTACCATCTCTTTACAGTTGCAAAGTAATTTATTTGTTAGAAAGCCTTTTTTCTATTTCTCTGTACAGTTGTTGTAAAAGTATTGTAAAGTTATTCATTTTTTTGTTGGTTGTTGTAAAAGTAATTTATTTGTTGTGAAAGTAATTCATTTTTTGTACCTTCTGTTTACAGTAGTTGTAGAAGTTATTCATTTGTTGTAAACGTAATTCATTTGTTGCACCATCTCTTTACATTTGTATCTTGCTTTTACCGCCTCTTATAAATTATTAATATGTTATTTAAGAAACTGGAGCTATATTGGTTCTTTTCCTTTTATTTTTTCTTTCATTATTGCAAAGCATGACTATTCTTGTCTTCCCTTTCCAGAGAACAATAACAAAACTGCTAACCATTCTCTTTCTTGTTCTGTTCATAGTTAATGTAAATAGAAACACATTGTCTACATTTTAAAATTTCTGAATGTGTTTCTTTTGGTATATATATATATATATATATACAGTATATATCTATTGTTTCGTGCTACAATAGAACTTCAAGAGTTGTTCCTCTTGTTGGAGTTAAAAAGAAGATTCGTGAATGAAAGGAAAGCATTGACATGATACATGTTTTCTCGCCCTACGTTTTATGTAGGTTTAGTTTTTTTTTTTAGTCACGTTGTTTGGTTGCTGTGTTCTGCTCATCCAAGCTTCATAGCTTTTTCACGCTAACACAGACACACAATAAGAAAAACTACGTATTCAATATTTTGATTAAATATTTTATTTCTTCATTAACTCGCTAGTTTTCCTTCATTTTCCCCTCTTACTCTTTGTCTTTTAATGTTTACATCATCTGTTGTATTCTCACTATTTTCCAAGCAGCTAAGTATTGCCATTTTCAACTTGATATCTCGTTCTGCATCTTCCATACCGCGTTCTGCTTCAAATATACCATTGCTAATGCCTCAGTCGTTTGATGCTTCAAACCTGAGCAGTCTCCTTTGATTGGATCCTTCTGTATGGCAGCTTCTGCTGACTCCTGCAGACTCCCTTTAATCGCGTGCTTCATGGCTTTATGACTTTTTTTGTGACTCCTTCATTTGGGTGTTTTGATGTTTCCTCCTTGGTGCCTCGGTTGGTCATCCACTTCTCCGTGCTATTATTAATCCCTTTATTCTGACACCTGTTGAATTGCATATCGGTAGTGTTTCTCTCTCTCTCTCTCTCTGTTTCTCTCTCTCTCTCCTCTCTCTTGCTCTCCTCATACTTTTTCTTGCCTATCTTACTTCGTATATATTGCAAGATTCCAACAATATAACATTTTTATTCGCATCCTATCTCACAAACTTGTATGCCAGTTTCATTTTTTTATTTTTAAATTTTGTATCAATATCCTCTGCATTCACCATCTCCCAAAGTAATCACTATTGTCATTTTTCTTCTTGACCAAGCCCCATATCTTCTTCTATTACATGCCACATATTCTTGAAACATCACCTGTATTTTAACACGAGCGATTAGTTTTGGTGTCCACTGCATTTCCTAAGATCGTCATATTATAATTATCCACCCTATATTCTCCGCTTTCATCAAAGGTAATACTATATAGCTATGTTACGAGTGTGCCTTTATTTGATAAGGGTAAGTAAAAATAAATTGTATCTGACCATCTTTTATGAATTTGATCATAAACAGTTTTGGTCTAGTGTATATCCAATTTTGAAATTCTTTTGTTTTTTACTTCTACTCTTGAATAGTACCGAAAGATACGCAAGTTTCCCTTGGTTCCTGAGTGGAAATTCTCCCACTCAGTCTCTGCATATTTATCCTGATGCGGGACTGAATTAAATTCTTCGTTCTTGTTTTAATTTACAATTTGTTCCTCTTCTGCTTTTCATGAGCAGAGGAAACAACTCAAAGTATATACAAATGTATTCCTTGCTCTAGTACTGTTCCTGAGTTACTTATTTTCACTGGCAAACTTTAACGTTTTGGTTTTATATTAACCTACAGTTAATATAAAACATTTGGCTGTGCCAAATGTTCCGTCTGATTTTTCAGTGCATGTCTGTTAACACTTTCCTAATTTACAAAACGTTTAAAAATGCATGGAATAATTTACTCCATTATATATATATATATATATATATATATATATATATATATATATATATATATATATATATATATATATATATATATATATATAAAAATTCTTGTCCATTCCTCTATTCGCTCCACGTTCTCCTGGTGTCGGTTCCGAGTACTACAAACGAACTGTAACGAAGCATCCCTGGAATTCGGAGACTGATTGGAAGGTCAGCCTGGGCCATAGGCGTGATGCCAAACCCAATTAAAGCAGTCAGAGTTGCCATAGTACTGGCGACCTTCTGAAATTTCCCAGGCAAACGCAGTCTGCGTGTCGAGTCCTGGCCCTTTTTTTTTTATCGGCTTTCAATTTGGTTGAGGGAAGTTGGGTACTGAAAACATGTTTTACTTATTCACGGAAAAGTACGGGCTGAAAGTTTTTGCAGTTTGTAAGTTTTTAGGAAAAGGGAAGTTTTAAAAAAATGAGTAAAGTAATTCAGTATTTGTATTTCCATGAGTAGGAATGGAATTATTCTGGAATATAAATTTATATTTTTACTTATTATTACAGTATGTAGAAGTGTGGGTTTTATAATCAAAGAGTATTAGTACTCATTTGTTATCGGGGTCATCTGGGTGAATAAGAATGGTCTTCGTCGATGAAATGAAAAGCCGCAATCTTGCCCGTAAAACAATAACATTGTGCTTCTGATTGCCTTATATTTACTTTGCGATTAGCTTATAATCTACCGTTATTTTGGTATATTTCATGGCCATACTTTGCTCGTGCTTCGTCCTCTCAGCTAGAAATGGAGTCATAGGTTATGATCAAACTGACAGAAATTGTCATTTGTTATCGGTTTTGTTATTTTTTTTAAGCTGTTGTTTTAGATTAAACACCCTTGTACTGCCGCGGGCTCTTGCTCTTGGCCAGCCCGTAATTTTCTTAAGGAAAACATGATTACGTTTGTTATTCCTGAGCTTAACCGTGAATAACCTTACCTGAAATAACGCTTAATTGTTATTGTCTTGGTATCTAGAGGAAATTTCATGGATAATGACTAGTTTGATCACGTTTTTTTCCAAAGACATGGGAAGTTTCCAGTTTCCCAGAAAAATCCGAAGCTGTAATAACAGACAGAAACAGATGCTTAACATTTTTGTACAACCAGTTCTTGAATGTTTTCATGAGAAGAAAGCCACTAGCGAATAGAAGACACCCGTCAAGAACACGGTATTCAAGGCGCATCGCTATCATCCAGCAAACAAAAATTCAGAGTTGGAACAGAGAAAACAAATTAAAAATATGCCAAAGTTTCTTCGGCTCAGTCGTTTTCTGTGCAGCGCATAAAATCAAGGCCACCGAAAATAGATCTGTTTTTAGGTAGTCTCGGTATAATGCTGTATGAGCAGCGGCCCATGAAACTCTCAGCCGACCGTGGTGGCCTGTGTTGTTGCGTTGTCAGAAGCACGATTATGGCTAACTTTAACTTTAAATTAAAAAAGAAAAACTACTGAGGCTAGAGGGCTGCAGTTTGGTATGTTTGATGATTGGAGGGTGGATGACCAACTTACCAATTTGCAGCCCTCTGGCCTCAGTAGTTTTTAAGATCCGAGGGCGGACAGAAAAAGTGGGGACGGAAATACAAAGCCGGCACAATAGTTTTCTTTTACAGAAAACTAAAAATGGAATGGGTAAACATAGGCTTCGTGGAAGAGGAAAAGATGGCGATCTTGCTGTTGACTAAAGAGTGAGAAGGAAGTTACGTATATTGAGATATGGAAAGGAAGACTTCATCATTTAGGTTACTCTCAGCTTAAAGAAGGAAAATAAAAATAAACTTTCACTTAAAAGCAGGTGACGTAGAGGTAATCAACGTTTTCTGTTGCTGGATTCATCGAGTAGTTGTTGGTTCAGGTATGAAAACCCTTTGTAAAACAGTAGTTTCATTGATTTCATAAGCAGCTCGTCAACTCCCCTAAAATTTTCATGATCATTCATTGTTGTTCCAACTATTTTCTTGTTCCTGAATGTTGTCACCTCTCTTTTTCGGTTTTGCGCCTTTCCAGCAAACCAGTGTTTTCTTTGTCTCCTCCTCTTATGACAAACAGTTATAATTATTGTCATTGTTTTGGTGTTTCGCCTGCGCTTGAAAGTCTCAGGTAGAAGCCTGAATCCTTGCAAAAAAAATATATAATTGATTGAAAAGACAGTAAAACTTACCAGAGCATTCGCTGTTGTAAGCACTCGCAATAACTTATGTTGTTTGTGAATCTGTTTCTAAAACTCTAATTTGTCACAGACCTTCAAATCTTTCCCATGGAATGTTGTGACAAATTAAGAGTTTCAGTGACGTATACACAAAAGCAATATAATGAGTTGTTGCGCCATCTCTCCTTTGTTAGACTGCGAAGGACAGCCAAAGAGAAAGTGAAAGAGTCATGAAGCGAAATTCGATATTTTTGGAATGAATAGTGTCGGAACGAGATCCTCGAATCCTCCTTGAGAACGCCTGTCTTCAAAAAAGGACAAAAAACGATGTCTCGTAACTCGTCGTTGCTGCCCTTTCCGTTTTATTTACGAGTCTCTCTCTCTCTCTCTCTCTCTCTCTCTCTCTCTCTCTCTCTCTCGGATAATATATCAGACTGGGCCCTCCGCCCCGTTTCTTCACGCGTCCACTTTGTTCAAACAACTCATGTCAGCTCACGGCAAAAAAGAATTTCCTTCGGAGTCAGACCTGAAAATGTTCTGGTTATTCTACCCCTTAACCACCTCTCCCCCTCCTTACCCTCTATTCCCGCAGTTCAACGAACAATCACAAAAGATAAATAGATAAATAAAAATTCTTTTAACAGAGCCGTGCTGGACGGAGATTTAAGTGACTGACATCTTCCGGCAAACGTATTTTTCCTCGCCATTCTGTATAAAAAGGAAAATGGGAATCTGACATGGCAACACCGAAGCGTCTTTTTCTTTCAAAAGTCTTTGCATAGTCTTCGGAAAACCGTCGCTCCCATTGTGCAGTTGTCATTAGCCAAAATTTCCCCAGGGCCTTTTGCAGGGTAAAAAGGCGTTGGAACAAGAGGGGAGCGGGTGGGGGGGAAACGATAACTTACTGATTCTGGATATTCTTTAGAAGAAGAAGAATAGATAAAGATCGATCTTATAGTTTCTTATCAGTCATTTTGAAGACCTGAGGCGTCGTAATTATTGTTATTCTTCTTATTTTTTTTTTTATGCTGGGGTAGAATTCAACCTCGCCTCCGAATTCTTATCGGAAACTTGGCGCTTTTAATTAAATGTATGAGATTTTTATCACATCAGACGCCCCGGTGATTGTATTCGCGGGATTCTTTCCTTACAAGCCTTGATTGACCTACAGTATCCTATCAGCGGAAACTTGATAAGAATCACTATAGATTCTTGAAGTAACTCGATCACCATATACACAAAACAGTCAGGCTCTCTCTCTCTCTCTCTCTCTCTCTCTCTCTCTCTATTGTTTGAGTATGTAAGTCAACGTATGAATGTGAATCACATCGTCTTGTCGGAACTAGTATGTATGCGATGTAATATTTTCACACAGAATTTTATAAGGAACAGAAAAGGCCCAAATTGAATTTGGCAGTACAACAGACAGAATGACATACTTCAATTCAAGACAAGAGAAGGGGATTCTTTGGCATCTGATATGCAGCAGAGGCTTCTAACCCTTGAGCGAGAGTGAATAAGATGATGAAATAGGGTTGTGTATTCTCGTGGCACAAAGCGAGTGTAGTGAATTTATTTTTTGATGTCCATTAATCACGACAACGAAAAGGACTTGGTTTTGTTGGTGAAGTGCATTTATTTCAGTGTAAATTTAATCCCATCGCGTATTTTTATATTAAGACACTTAAAAGCATTATTTTACGTTAACATTCATTGTTTTTATTTATACTCAACATTTGGATCCCACCCACCCAATTCCCACCCCCTTTTTTTTTTTTTTTTTTTTTTTTTGCTGAACGCCTCTTCATTCTCTGACTTACACAGAGGGATTCTTTTTCAGTCCTACAGCGTTTTACTTCAAGCCCTTATGTTTACAGTTTTGAAAGTTTTGAAAATTACCGTGTCGCAGAAAATTTTCCTCGTGTGTATTTGTAACCAGGCGGTCCATCTGACTTGAATTATTTATTTCACTGTGGCCACAAAAACCTCAGTGCAACTTAGATTATTTTTGGTGCATTGATTCCCAGTATTTTCAGACCTCATATAAAAAATAACACATGAAAATATAATGTTATAACTAACAGAATTTCAGGAAGGTTCATAATCATGGGTCGTAGGGAAGCATTTTAGCCTTTGTCGTGAATCTGCAATGTTCAAGACCAAAGTATTTGGCATCTTCTTTATTTACGTAAACTCCTCTGAGTGACACATACTAGTTTATTTCAACCTAAAGCAACAGTACTACTGTAGAAACCCATTGTCCGCTCAAGTTGCACTTTTATTTAGAATGTCAGGGAACGAATTAAGATAGTTTTAAGAATAGACGAAATGTAAACAATAACTTAAATGAACCTTCTTTGGAATAAGCAGTAGTAAAGGAACGCATTGCTAATTAGCTCCCACAATACCTCACATCATAAAAAAAATGAATAGATTAATAAGAAAGCCCCAACGACCCCACCGTACGGAAGAAAGTGGGTCGCTCCTGTTGACAATATTTTTCGTTCGCATCGCCCGAGACCATTTTGGCGAAATTTCCATCCGCCTTTTCTTGCAGGGAAGATCAACTACCTTACGCTGACAGAGACGGATAAGATATGGATGCCAGACCTCTTCTTCAAGAACGAGAAGACGGGCCACTTCCACGATATCATCTTACCCAACACGTACATCCGCATCTTCCCCAACGGCGACGTCCTCTACAGCATCAGGTTGGTTTCGCTTCGGTCTCTGGGTACAAGTAGGTTTTCATTGTTGTTTTAATCCAGTTGGATTTTGATCATTGAGGTGATAAATATGGATGTTCGTTCATTAGCGTCATGGCTCTTAAGTTGTATTTGTGGAACGGGGGATTATTTATAACATTTGTAATTTCTGTTATTTTTCTGCGTACGTTTCTTTGTTGTTATGTCAGGCTTAGTTGAATCCTGATGAATCACTTGAAATGATAAATTTGAAAGTTTCTGTTCATTAGTGTTACGTCGTACTTGTTAAGTTGTATTTGCGGGGCGTGGGCTTATTCGTGACATTCGTAATTTATGTTATTTTTCTGCTTAGGCTTCCTTATATTTATATCAGGCTTGGGTGAATTCTGATGTATTACTCGGAAGCGATAAGTCTGAATGTGTATTCGTTAATTTACGTCATGCTTATCAAGTTGCATTTGCTCGGCGGGATTATTCATAACATTCTTATATTTCCCATAAGTTGACAAGATAAAATACATACTTTTAATTAAGTTAATTCTGCACATAGCACTCAGTTGTCTTTCCTGAAAACAAGAAAAATAAATAGAAAAGAAATTTTAACTCTTTTTCAAGTGCCTCCATTCTTATATTTCCCATAAGTTTACCAGATAAAACTCATACGTTTAATTAAGTGAATTCCGAACATAGCACTCAGCTGTCTTTCCTGAAACCAAGAAAAATAAATTAAAAAAAGAAATTTTAACTTTTTCAAGTGCCCCCCCCTTTTTTTTTTATTTTGGCACGCAGTGTCACCACTCTGGGGATTGTAATCTCGTCTGGAATTCATATTCCATCTCGCTTTATATTGACTGTGGCATCCATCAGCCCCGCAGAAAGTAATGGAGACGGGGAGAGCCAAGGACAGGAGGGGTAAAGTGAGTCAAAGTTCATGACTGCGATCAAGGTTTGTTTGAGGAACAGCTGAAAGGAATTTGTCATCAAGGGGGAGGAGAGAGAGAGAGAGAGACAGAGAATAACAACCGTGGATTTAAAATTGTAAAAGTAAATAAAGAGAGACTCCAAAACTATAAAGATAGGAGAAATCAAGGACGTGAAAAGGATGCATACACACGCGCACGCATATATATATATATATATATATATATATATATATATATATATATATATATATATATATATATATATATATATATATATATATATATATATATATATATATATATATATAGTATATATATATACATATATATATATATATATATATATGTGTGTGTGTGTTTGAGAGAGAGAGAGAGAGAGAGAGAGAGTATATAGTTACACCATATTCACTATTGCTAAAACAGCAGCAAGAAACAGATGGGATTCATTGGTTACATCTATATGCTTTAAAAAGTGATTGAAGGTTCTTTATGAGGTTTAGGGAGCCTCCCTTAGTTTATGGCTGCTGTGACTTATAAATCTCCCCCTGGTGGCTATAACCTTCCATTGTTCTAGAGGCAGTTTGCATCTTATGAAGTTAACCCCATTTATTTTTTGCCACTAACATTTATATTCGTGGTTCCATATGTCCTCCGTTATATAACGACATTAGGTGCCAGCCCCGTTAGTCTTTGAAATAATTGATTAGATTAAATACTTTGATTGAATGGAAACTGGTGTTGCACGAGAATCTTAGGCTTTCATTTTTACATTAGAAACAAGTTAATCTCCTCCTATCCCTTTCTATTTTTTACTTGAACCTTTAGGCCATGATTATGGCATTCATTCAGAAAAGGAAAGATACACAATAAATTGGTTGTCTCGTCTGTTTTGAGTAAAAGAAGGAGAGAGAAACGGCTATAAGTCTTGAATTTCTACCATATGATAGGCCAACTTCGTGAGACTTAGAATCTAAGGCTCGCCAGAAGGATATGTTCCTAGACCAGAGTAGAGAACTGGAGCAGGGTAAAGTAAGAGAAGTTAGACAGCTGAGCTGGGGTCGATGGAAGGCTGTCCCAAAGGACCTTTAGCACCCCTTAGGCATGACATTGTGGGTGACATCCCCTGTGGATAGTTTTCACTAGGAATTGATGCAGAGAGACAGGAGAAACAGCAGCGCCGAAGATGAGCAAGAGTATAGTGGGAAATTTTATCAATTTTTCTTTTCTCTTCATTACCCCACTTAGAATCTCGCTGACTCTGTCCTGCCCCATGAACTTGAAGTTGTATCCACTGGACACCCAGGTGTGTCAGCTTCTGATGGCTTCCTGTAAGTACCTTTATTCGTGTTACTATTAGATGATTATTTTTTATGTGTTTCATCTCTAGTGTTGCTAACGTAAATCAAAACTGAACGGTAGGATGTTTAAATAAAAGCTAGTGACAGTTTTGAGATGTTTATATATTACTACTATCTTTTATCTAAAAATGATTTATGTTTAATGATTTTAGCATTCAGGGCAATGTTTATTCTTCAAAATAATTTCTTCCTTTTCAGAGTTTTATCGTTTTCCATTAACTGTTACAATACATTCAACTGAGCAATTTCTAATTTATTTTGCTGTCGTTTTCACGCTTGTACCAGTATAAGTATGATGTAATTTGTTTGAATATTTTTCAGCACAGTACTCTGTAGATAGCATTATCAAATATTAACGTTCACGTTAATATTTGCGTTAAATCGCTCACTATGTAGGAGATTTAAAATTCAATGCTGATCATTCGAAATATATATAATCGGTGAAATGCAAATCTAATGCAACATCTTTTTTGTTTCATAGATGGATGGACAACAGAGGACCTCCTGTTCCTGTGGGAGAAAAATGAGCCCATCCAGGTCACCAAAAACCTTCACTTGCCACGTTTCACGCTCGAGAAGTTTATACCTAAATACTGCAACAGCAAGACTAATACAGGTGAGTACATGGGGTCGTTTCATGACTCTTCTTTGAAAGCAGATTGATGTGAAAGCTAGGTACTTTTTACTCTTGTGAAGGACACGTAGATATTTAGCAAGGCATTTGAACTGTAATGAAACCAGATGGATATCAAGCAAGGTCTGGTAACTTCTGAAAGTAGAAGGATGTCCAGCAAAATGTTTTCATTTCATGTGAATCCTCTTTAAAATAGTGCAGCCAGCAACCAAATTCACGGAGTTACAAAGTCAAATATGTAGAGCCACAATTGAAGTGTCCTGTATCTCAGACTACATACAGGATCCTTTACAGGGATATGTGTCTTATTAGTGTCCTGCTTATTCCAGATTATGGATGAGACCACTTATTTGGATTAGGGTATGCAGTATTTATTGATTCCTCCTCTTCGCCTTAAGAATACAAGCTAACCAGTAGAGACAGATACTACAGATTTTCATGTTTTTTGTTTGAGCTAGATTCCGCATTATTTCACTACACGCCATATTATGCTGTTGGGGATAGTCGCTACCTACTTGTCACTGAAAATTGAAAATAAGACTATCATACATACAGACATTACGTATAATTATATATATATGTGTGTACATACATGCATACATACATACATTCATACATTCATATATGTGTATATGTATATTTTTACTTGATTACAAATCCTATTTTTGTGTTTCATAAAATGACAAGTTTCGTGATAAATATTCTGTGAACGTCCTTTTCCTAATGAAATAAGGAATCCAAAGTCAAAAGACAACAGAATTTTAATCTGAACGAGGGGTGTCCATAGAAATCACTTTTATATGCAAAAGGGGAAAGAAATAAAAAAATATTCATAAGGGGATAGGCTACAATGTTGCTACGCCAGTGTTAGTATACATACATACATACATATATATATGTGTGTGTGTGTATGTGAATTTTAGTCTTGCATACGTACGACCTTTTATATTCACAAATATTAAGCCATGAATATCGTTTAATATCGAATTCAGTACACCTTAGGAATAACTTATACCCAATATTAAACGATATTTGGGGCTTAATATTGGTGAATAGTTTTAACATTATATATATATATATATATATATATATGTGTGTGTGTGTGTGTGTGTGTGTGTGTAATTGTAATAGCCTTTATTCCCTCTTAACTTCTCAAATTCATCTCACGTTTGAATACGCTTTTCACTACCTTAGATCTAAATGCAAGAAATATCAGAATGACTTCATACATCTTGCATTTGGATCTGAAGTTATGCAGTAATAAGCGTATCCAAAATATGTGAAAAATTCGAGAAGGTGAGAGGACATTGTAACTATTACAATTACATACGTATCTAGTAAAAAGTGACAAGTGTGTATATATATATATATATATATATATATATATATATATACATATATATATATATATATATATATATATATATATACTATATATATATAAACATAAGAATGTTTATTTTAGTAGCTTTTGCCTTTCATTTTTCTTACAATTTCCTAAAACATTCCAAAACCCCAGTTCTTCATCCACCACGAGGATGAGTAGAGAACCAGTAAGTTCATCCTGCATGTGACCCATTGACACGATAATTCCAGGCGAGTACAGCTGCCTCCAGGTCAACCTCATCTTCAAGAGGGAGTTCTCCTATTACCTCATCCAGTACTACATCCCCTGCTGCATGCTGGTCATCGTGTCCTGGGTGTCCTTCTGGCTGGACCAGCACGCAGTGCCCGCTCGGGTTGCCCTCGGGGTCACCACTTTGCTCACCATGTCCACTCAGAATGCTGGCATCAATCAGAGTTTGCCTCCCGTGTCCTACACTAAGGTCAGTAGCAGCAATTCTTTTGTTTTCGAGTGTGATTTGAATTTATTTTTGAAGTGAGTTTCTTTTTTATGATTTCGTTTGATTTCGGAGCAGGTTACATTTATGGATGGATTTTAATTTTGGAGTGATTTCTCATTTTTGTTAGAATTTATGTATGGATACTCTCACTTTATTTGAGTTTTGTTTTGGAATACTTTCTGTGTGATTTCGGTTAGCATGGAATAGAGATTCTATGTATAGTTTCAGTCTATGGTGTGAGTTTATTTTCGGAACAGACTGTAGGTGCTGGTATATATTAAGGAAAATTTTTACAGTAAGTCAGTTAAATCTGATGAACCGTTTCGATTGTTCATACTTATTTTAAAGAAGTACTATATAATTATGAATCATTTATTGTGTTCATGGGAGTAGTGGTGATTGACCGTATAGTTGACTTTATTATACTCGTACTCAATTGACGAGGGACCAAGTGAATCTGTTAGTCTTGCGATTTGGTTTTATTTTTATTCCTGTAGAGATGAATTTCTTTTTCCTTAATGTTACATTTTATCAAAGAAATTTTTGCAGACATTAAAGCCAGCAGTTGAAACATATTTAAATACCATAAGACAAATATTGTCACCTTTAATGAAACCAATGCAAGGCTGTAAATTGTCGAAGTTAAGAAAAAATACTTAAAACTGAGGTAATGTCATAACAGAGCAAAAAAGCCTAGTACATTTAGGGGTATTGAACGCAGTACAAAAAAAAGGAGGCAAAAAAAAAGTAGGAAGTAGAGATACTTTATTAAATCATAACAAAATTAACGCTTTAATGAAATGTGCTAACAGATTTTTATGGGCACGTACTACAAGTATGATATCTGTAGGGTTGGAACTCATTCTTTTGCTTGTAAGTTTTCTCCATTTTGTTTACTTTTATCTTGGGTTCTTGGGCTGAGTAATGGTACAAGTGCCCAATCTCAGCTACTGTCACAAAAAGCTACAGTGCAACTGAATTATTGCTTAATTTATATAAGAATTATCTGCAACCATTCACTTGCTCTCCTACAGGCCATAGACGTGTGGACGGGCGTCTGCCTGACCTTCGTCTTCGGAGCCCTGTTGGAGTTCGCCCTGGTCAACTACGCTTCCAGATCAGACATGCACCGCGACCAGTACAAGAGAAACCACAGGCACTGGGAGGAAGAGACGCACGCAGCCTGCGAGGCCACGGCGAGCCGGATCAACCGAAGACACTGGGACGAGGACAACCCCTCGGCGTGTGAAGCGGCGTCCATGATCGCCTGCCCTCCCGACCGCGGCGAGGGGAGCTACGGCGGCCACAGCAGGGAGTTCCACCACGACAACTTACACTCCCCGGATAACGATGGGCGCATTCCTGACTATCACGGCATCGTGAGAGAGAGGGTAGGTGGATTTCGGAGGTGCAGTGCAAAAAGATTAGAATAAAGCTCTCCGCTGAAATGAATAATGATGAAAATGTATATAAGTTTTTACGTAATGTTCACTGATCATATCAAGAGTTTGTGATGTGTGGTGTCGTGTCACATGTTCATTGATTATATTAAGATATTGTGATGTCTTGTCCCGTGTCACATTGGATATCTGTAATTTGTGAAATATATGCTGTTTATCGTGGCAGTTATTATGAACTATAAATAAGGTGATTTTAATGTTGCAGATGGAAAATGGAGTTCCAGCATTTGCCATGGTGAGTGCTATTGTCATTGTAGACATTTACAAATTTATATAGAGCACATATTTGAAATCACATTGGATTTTGTGTCTAAGAGAATGGAAACTAAAATTAATTTTGCATGATATGACTGTAAATATGATGTTTTATCTTTTGTACTGCATGGTCCCCTTTTACAGCATTCCTTTGCAGACGAAGCAAGTTGGGTTTTCAAATTTAAAAGAAAAAAATTATTAGACTTTTTGCTACGAGAATAGAAGCTAGAGATGAGCGGAGACTTGTGGAAGATAAAGCAAAAGAAAGGCATTGGGTGGAATTTCACTGAGGGCCTTTGTATCACGTGGCGTTGGAAGCGATGGTGATGATAATGAGACTCTACAGTGCATCCCAGACATTTCTTTTTCCTTTTGATGACCTTTATAACGTTTTCATGATAATGATTTTTTCATTGTTGTGGTCACACGGTCTTTTTAACGCATTGATTACTCTTGGTGGATTTGGTCTGTTGATCGCCCCAGTTTGTACTGTATATTTAGTTTAACACCACAATATCAACTCGAGAACATTTTATAATTGCTAAACCACTTATGCAAACCTCATTCTTTTATCACCGTTGTCGTTCAGATCTCTTTAAGACAGTAAGGAGAAAATTTTATTAAAATCTTTAAAGAGAGGTCTACCTAGATTTCGGCAGAATTTGTTTGTCCAGTTTTACAGATTCCAGTCTGTCCTTGATACAAGAAAATTCAGCTCAGTGTATACTAAGGCAAAAAAAATAAATAAATAACACAATGAATCCATTAAATGGCTTTTCTGGGTCGAACTATAAATTTGTGTCTGTGCTTAGGGGTCGCTTAAGAACCCTAGGTGGTGCTTGGGAACTTTCATTCCTATGCGATCCTATTTTGTTTAATATTTTGGTTATTTGTTGTCAAGATTGTTCAAGACATGCAGGGTCAGAGTCCAGATGCGAATAAAAATGATAAAAAAAGTTATAATAGAACCATAGAAACGATTTTAAAGGTCATGTTCAAAGCTTCAGTAATAAATGTTGTGTGATTTATTGCATGGGCTGCTCTCCGTGTGCTCGAAATTACTGTAAAACTAATGCTCCAGAGTGACAGTATCTGGTAAGGCGTTAATTTTGCCCCTTGTGCAAATATTGATTCAGTGTCCTGAATAGCAATTTTTTATTCTTAGTTTTTGATGCTGTAGCAACGTTTTAATTGACCTTATTGTTACCTTTATTCTTGTGTTTTAAGCGTCATTTTTATAGATACAATAGAAGACCATATTGATGTTATATTTGTAATGAGGTGGCCCTTAGATACTTTTCGTTTTATGAAGTCGGAAGGTTTTCTGGAGCGTAATATTCTTCGAAGAATATGAAATATTTCATGCTTAACCCATCAGTATTTTATTTTAACCGTAATTTAAAGTATTTCCAAACTGTTTTTGCCAAATAAAGATCCTTGACAAGATCATACTTATTCCCAACAGCGTCCTCTGGTGCCACCATTCAGAGAAGGTGGACCACACGGCTTGAGATCCTGTGAGGTCCATCTCCAAGGGCCTTCCGCCAGCTGCTGGCGCTCTTGGCTGGCCAAGTTCCCCACCAGAAGTAAGCGCATTGACGTCATCGCCAGAATCACCTTTCCCCTCATCTTTGCCCTCTTCAACGTCGCCTACTGGAGCGCCTACTTATTCCGGGAGGAGGACAAGCATCGCTGAAGACAGACCTCCCGGGATGACCTTAAACCCAGCTGTTTTTATGTTACTTACATTATTATTTTTATAAGGAGGCAGAGATGACCACTACAAAATGTCGTGTCCTGTTCCTTTTTGCATGTTCGGAAAGGTAACGGAGAGAAAGGGAGAGAGAGAGAGAGAGAGAGGGCTTACCTGACTATCGTTAAGTATTTGGTGTGTCATTACAAGAGGGCTTTTACAGACATGTTAGTTTTCTCAGACTTCCAGTTATACTCAGACAGGGTATAATACCAAGCCCTTATACTTTTGATATGAGATTACCAAATCACCGGCTTATTTTTGCACGTGACGTCATCCACTAAACGATGTATACAAGGCTTGTTAGAGGATAAGAATTGTGCTTGAAGAGTTATTAGTCATGTTTCTAGGAGTAAGAAAGTAAAGTGTATGTATGACGTGTTTTTATCTATATTAAGGGTATATTACGAGCTTCTCTTTAGCAATGCAGATTTATTTCCATTATTTTACTGAGAGTACAGCGTTCACTTTATGGCTGTAAACCAATATTTTACTTTTCAGTAGTGGTAACTTTTTTTTTTTTTTTTTTGCAAATGCTGTTTTTCGTGCAAGCAACCACTTGATTATAAAGTAATGAAAATTTGAAAACATGAACAGTATGGAGGTGCTATGGATTTCAGGTTTCAACTTTAGCGTAAGTGTGATGGCATTCATTATTATGTCTGAGCGTGCGTTTGTATAATCTACTTGTGAAAAACCTAGATTTACCCCGCCCCAGAAAAAAAAATTGAATATTAATTGGTTTCACAATATTTGAGGAAGGAATGCTTTACAGTGAACGCAAGACAAAACATATCAAATTGAAGGAAATTGATTTACTGCAACGTGATAAATTGTGGCAAAAGTGTTAAAATAGTTACCAAGATGCTCTAGCGTCATTTGAATTTTCCTACTCAAATACAGTACAAGGGGATAATTTGCATGGGAACCTAATTACTCCCTGTCACCTAATTTGCCTTTCACAATTGAAAAATCCTAGCTCCGGGTCCAGACTCAGAACCTCAACAGAGTGTATTATAAAACTTGTTCCATGAAATATAGACGTTAAAGTAACCTAAGAATTCCGTCTTTTAGTTTTCATCCAAGCCTGCCAGTCGCCAAACAAACAGGCTTCCAGAGAGTCTTTCCCCACTGATATTCATGGGACCTTATGCCGACGACTTCTGACCCTTCATGTTTGTCACCATCCACTTACAGACCAGTCCCCACATTGCTTAACTTTGCTGATCGAACGACTAATATATAGAGACAACATTTGCTTGCAAGATGATTGCAGTTTTATAGCTAACATTCGTGTAGCTGAAATAACGTTACGAAAAAAGGCCATTAGAACTGTTCATACCAGATAAATGTACTCAAGGTTTTTAACTAGCTGCATTTATTGTACATGATTTTAATCATGTCTACTTTATTTTCTTTCTTGTAGAAACCTTAATTTGAAAAAAAAATCATATTTATATAAGAAAGAATCCATAACTGATGAGTGCATGAGAATCATATATGTAAGTACCGATGTAATGATTGCTTCAGGTACTTGTGTGCAAGATGAGATCTAAGCTAGCAAATCTGTCGAGTGCACTCCGCACTGTTCAGAATCGTTCCACCTCCTTTCGTGGTTGTTTGCATGTTAAAATATTTTCATACGAAAATCAAACTCTAATGGTTGTGGGTATCGTCCTCAGTAAAGGTAGGCCAGTCAGTTCTTCCAACCAGCGATCTGGAAAATCTCTATTTTCTTTGAGGCACAGGGAATCCATTTGTTTATTTTGTGCATTAATGATACTTGCAGACGCTTGCTTTGTATTGAAAATCCTCTTTGCATAAATCATTCTCCCATATACATGTAAATACAGTACCCAGGGTAAATCCAATTTTTGTAATGTTAAGTGTTATACAGCCTTGAGAGTTGTCTAGAGCGCTGCATGTTTAGTCAGTAAGAGGAATCGTGTCCCCATGGCATCTGAAGCAGACAATCAAAGGTCATTACAGTGACCTCTATAGCTTGAAGCAAAATTAGTTCATATAGTTTGGAAATCGATTAGATATATCGCTAAAATGATAATAATTTCGATGTGAAGGATGGTCACATATATCTATCTGAACCTCTTGATGAATATGAGATATAGTATACTACACTTGATATACTTTACTTCATTTGACAAGCAAAGTTTAGATATATTTTGTCATTGTTTTTTTTATACCAGATGATGATTCATTCTTAGAGTGTCTGTGCTCCACAGAGTATAATTTAGATATTATATTGTGCCATGATTCGTATTGAGGGAATATATTTTTACATTTTTATTACAAATCTTAATGCCAAATGTCTGAAACATCTAGATAGTTACTGCTAATCATGTAGAGTCTAGTTCACTGTAATTTATAGTCTGCTTCATGAAATCTTCACCTTTCATGAGAATAATTCAGTTTTTCTGGTCACCCTAAGGTAGGAATACAATTTCAGTTAAATTTTAAACAAAACGAAATTATTATTATTAATATTATTCAGAAGATGAACCAAATGTATATGGAGCGACCTCACAGGGCCATTGACTTGAAATTCAAGGTTCCAAAGAATAAGATGTTCAGTTGAAATAAGTAACAGAAGGTACTATGAAATACAGGAAGAGTAGACCAGTTATTAGAAAATAAAAAAATAATAAATAAGTAGGTAAAAATGTAAGTGAATCATAAAATACAAGGAGAATTGCCTTACGATAGAAATACACTGCGTCCTCGCTTGAACTTTTGAGGTTCCAATTGCACATCCTCAGGGAAACTGTTCCACAGTCCAACTGTGAGGAATAAAGGACCTCTGGACCTGAGAATTTGTACAGCGAGGCACATTTAGTATTACCGGTTGGTGCTGCTGTTGAGCAAATTTGGTTCCTTTCGGTAGGAAAAAACGATCAGGGATCAATTTTGAATGGCAAAGATCCCTGTTAAAATCCAACTGAGGACAAGCTGACGAGGCATAACGTTTGCGTGCAGTGTGACTGACCCAGTACATGTTAGGTTGTGTGATGAAGCCGCCTCAATCATCGTTTTTATCTTCATTTTTTTTTCGCGTGGACTGAAAGTTCATTTCCCTTGTCTCGAATTGGGACCGAAGATTGTTACACTGCGAATATAAGTCATGAGGTAAAGATTGTACAAAGTAGATTAATAACCAAATTCGTTAATTATGAGATTGAATCATTTCGAAGACAGACACAAATTTTGGGGATGATTATGAAAGTTGTCTTGTGAAGTAGGTTGGTAGTTCATAAGTGGTAGCATTGTGTGAAACCCTATGGAACAAATAACCTCGTTTTTTTTTATCTAGCACAGGTCTGAAAGACAAGTTAGGAAGGCAAGAAGAGTGGCTCCGAACCGTGAAATAAATTAAAATTACGGCCCTACTGGATACAGTCTAAAAACTTATAGGGTCTCGTGTTTTCATAATTGACGGTTATGAAATGTCAGTTGTATGCTTTTATTTCTGTTCAGTATTATAAAATTAGCATATTTAGTTTTTTATTTGAATAAATATTTATGATTAGAAATAGTTTCGTTATGTACATTTGTTAATTCCAAAGAAATTTTTTATACAGCGCTGTTTATAGGGTTTGCTTACGAAACCAAGCTTTCAAATATCCTTGCTCGTAACCGTGAAATTACATCTAGTCTGAACCAAAGACTATGGTCTGAACGCCTCACTTCCAAATCTGAATGACCGAGTTATGTCGTTATGTACTCAACAAAATAGCAAGCCAATTGAGAGCATATTCGTCGAAAAGAAAGGAACTGAATTTCCGATAAAAAAAAAAGCATGCTAAGAAAATATAACGGAAACAGGTAAGTTGATGTAAGAGGTGCTGTTATAAAGGAAACCCGTCCGCCAATAAGGTTAACCTATTGACCTTCCGCTGTGCATCGAGTGTTTCAGTAACAAGTTGCGGTAAAGAACACCATATCAATAGTAAGAGAACGAAAGACTTGCTAATATTTTACTCACAGACAAAGGAAAAATTGAAGATGGGGAAGTTTTCCAATAGCATAAAGAACCATAAGGGTATTTAACTTGAAGTTCAGGAAAGAGAATGCTTATTACTAAGGCAAATCCCTACAAGTCAACTGAGCCTACCACCACGACTACCAGGCTCCGTCTCGTCCAAGGAATTGAGGCCCTCGGTAAGTTAGGGTATGTTGATGTTATGAAATCTGTTACATCCTATTATAGATTACTGTCTTGTATTGCTTTCTGCGCAGCGAATTATTCTGAATGACCGTAATTAACCTGTCCAAGATGGAGTCTTGCAAACAGCGATCGTCACCCAAATAATTAATTCACTATTGACTCTACCATTTAAATTATGAATCATTCCTAAGGTTACTGACCGCTGCTGTTGAAGTTGTGTTCTGTTGCTTAGTAGGCCACATGTTACTTTTCAACCTATAAAACTGGGGAAAATATTTTTCTATAACCAAATTTCTCACGTGTATTTTTTCATTTGTATTTAACGAATTTGACTCATTTCCATAGCAAAGAGCATAGTTTAACTCAAGACCTCTTCCCAATATATCCACAATTTTGTAGGACTTACGTGAGAAGCCATGACGCTTGGGCGTAGGGAAACGATAACGAAAGTGAGAGAGCATCATAGCCCAACCTTCCCTTGGCCTAACCTAACTTACGTAGCTAGATCCTAACTGACCAGGGGCTTCCTCCGAACGTAACCTGACAAAGGAGGCTTAAGATCGTACAATAACCAATATTTTATTACACAGCATATGTACCGTCTTTGTTGTTATCTCCAAGTGGAATCGGCACCATTGTTGAATTTTAATCCTTGGTTCATTTGCAACGATTTGTTAAAGGGGAAAAATGCTTTGAACCGAGTGAAATAGGATGTAATATCAATGATGGCGGTGATTATAGGCTCAAGAGTTATACCCGTTTACCATATACAAATTTCTTTTACGGAGAGTTAGGCTAATTTGGTGTACGAATGTCAAATCCTAGGAGTTTCCATTAAGGTTAAGTGTCTTTCCCCATACAAAAAAAGTAAATTTGAAATTCCCTCCCCCCCTCCTTCCCCATGAATGTTCCTGCCCAAGAGAATTTATTACATAAGCTAACAGAGGTTTGTTACAGCTTACAATGTTGAATGCTACTGCTATGGCTAACAGAGGTTTGTTACAGCTTACAATGTTGAATGCTACTGCTATGGCTCTATCGTCCAGTACAATTAGTATTTCCTGTCTGTTCAGGAGAGGGAATTTGGAAAATGGGTCAGTTAACATTTAAATATGGTCTTCAACCGAATGACTGGATCGCAGAGAATTAATCGGTGGGAAAATGTATCCAATATGAATTCATAATTAACTCTTGAGTTATAAGCATTTTCGCATAGATTATCTTATAGTAACCTTAACTAAATGGAAGCAACTGCTGTAGAATGAATGGTAAAAATTGAATAATATTTGCTGAGTGACTTTCCACAAACTCGTATCTGATGTATAGTACACACTAATTCCCCGTTTTTTATATATATTGAATTATATGACGTGAGGGGCATGGGTGCCTCCAACACTTAACTTTATGTAAAGTCCAGAAAAGTAATTTTTACGCAGATTGTAAATAGGGTGCTTGGCTCATATCCAAAGATACTGACTGTAGTAAGATTAATTTTTACTTTGAAATATGCCTTTGGACAAATAACAATTTGAACTCATTTTGACTGAAGTTCTGTTGGAATATATCTATCGTTTAAGTTCTACGCACGTGCGTACACAATTATATATATATATATATATATATATATATATATATATATATATATATATATATATATATATATATATAATGTATATATAATATATATATATATATATATATATATATTTATATATATATATATAATAATGCTGTATAATATATATATATAATACAAAATTTTGTTTTGAAGTCACTAAAACCCCTGATTTGTCATTTTTTTCATAATTTTTTTGTTTTTTCAATTTTTCTGAAATTGTATCAGCAGCATCCATGTGTTCTTTAGGAATTTTCTTTTCGAGCAATAAATATATGACGTGCTAACCAGTGACCAAACTGCATTGTGAAGGGACCCATTTCATCTACTAACAGTTTCCCCTCTGTGCTGAGACATTGTCAAGTGTATTTCCATGCCAATAAACTGTATCTTTATTTTACTTTGAATTTAATAAGACAATAACAAGAGAACCAGTTTTGTCATATGGTGTATATTATAATTCTTGGTTTGAATGATATTGGAAGTCCATTACTGTAGTGTAGTCATGAAAAAACAATGAATAATCATTATATGTTATCTCTTGTAAGGTGTGCTGTCCTAGATGTTAGCCTTTTATATGATAAAAATGTATAAAAATGCTTTTTATTTCGTCTCTTGAGCTGGAGGAAACTTGCTGCCCAGTTTGCTTTCTGTTGTAATCTTGTTTATAAGAAAGGTGTAAAGTCGCTTTATAATGGTCAACATGTCCAATAAACTTACACATTGAATTGGTTTTATTTCTTGCCGTTTTACTTGCGTATTTCTTTGCCTCTAGGCTGTTTATGTATTATTTGCAGAGGGGCTTTAGAACGCAGTTAATTCCATTTTGTCATAGAACAGCAAAAATCAGCACCATACCCCAACAACTTAACATTAACTAATCTTCTCCCCGAGGCGAGAAGCGAGGCAAGTTGAAAAAAAATTGCATGACCAACTTCAGTGTAGAAATTCTTGACGCCAAGATATCAAACCAAACATTTCTGAATATAATGGGTCACTGTTCAATTATTCATTTATTTCATTTAGTTATTTAAATAGCCAGTCTGGTTTTCTTTAGTGTAACTAGGGTTTTTGTCTCTCTCTCTCTCTCTCTCTCTCTCTCTCTCTCTCTCTCTCTCTCTCTCTCTCTCTCTCTGCTTGATTTTGTTAATGACGTACCAGGCGATCATCGGTACCGGATAATTTACACTGAAGACTAGTAAGGTTATTTGTGAACGCTATGTTTTGATTGACGGTGGCTCAATAGATGGCGCTGAGAATTCATCCGGTGGCCTCTAAATAGTACTTTGGTAGCATTTAGATTGCTTAGGCGTTAGGGTTTCCATAGCTTAACGGTCCATGGAATAGTGCGACATAGCACTTCGTACAAGTTGGCCCTGCGTAGCGCTTGTAGCTGGTGACGATCAAAGTTAGTATCTAATACGTTTGAACGTTTTTCGCATAACTAGTGACATACAACCGAATGCGCCCTTGAAAGGTTATTGTTAGCTAGAGACAGACGCGAAAAATCGAGTACCCGCGCGTGTGTAACCACCAACGAAGAACTGACAGGACTGAATTCAAGAATACAGTTTGTAAAGAATTTATTTCCCTTGGAAACGTTTTGTTGACATTTTTGAAAGTTGCATCCACTTTATCTCGAGTCGCCAGCTCCAAAACCATGTCAAAGGTAAGGTTTTACTCACATATGGAGTTAGTTATGCGATCGTAATTCGGAACATTAGTTAATGGTTATCCTGAAAATGTTCCGGTGGTGGGGAGGTAATTTAAGAGAGATATTCCTTAATTTGTCGTTTATTTGTATTTGTACAATGGTTTCTCTTTTAATATTAGTGATAGTTTTACAATCTGAAGATTGACAGATTTGTAAATGTATTTATGTATTTTACACTCAAGCCTTTTAGCTGTATCTTTATCACTTCCTGGTGTTTACTTCATGTAGCCATTAATTTTATGCAAACTGTGAGCATTCAGGGTAATTTGAAACTTTCAGTATTAAAATTTGCATATATAATTCTCACAGTTGGTCTTTTAAAAACAAAAATCTTGCAATAGTCATTAACAATATACCGTTTTATGTGATATTTGTACGTAATTACAATAGCATGTATTGTGTAATTTTAGTTTTATGTAAATTTGTCACCATGTTTTCTAGCATTAGTACATGACTTATTACAAAAAAAATATTCAAGAGTTTGCTATTCAGGAGAATGAAGTTAGAACTAATTTATCTTCAATAGTGATAAGAAAGCTAGGCCTATTGGACGTTTTTTGGGGGCGTAGAGGGGGTTCCACTAAATTTGCACTTTATGTTGACTGCTTAAGTTAAATGTAGCCTATGTTCGTGGATATTAATTTTCATACGCGTATGGGCAATTTACGTACAACTTATTAAATTCGCCGATGAGAGAAAGACGCCAAAAAATTAGAAACAGTCATAATTTTCTGATCAGGCCCTTTTTAATCAGTTTAAACTGAACCAAGGGTATTTGGTGTATGAGTTCTATTATTTATAAAATACGATCAGTGAGGAAGTGCTAAAGAATATTATCCTAACTTGTAAGCGACGATTTCGTTACCATTCGCATTTATTAAGCAAGATGGGAAGAAAAGTATAATGCAAGATTGTTGGTCCAGCGAATTTTTTTTCCTCGCGTGTCGCCTATAACATTGTTTCCGAGGATATTAAATCCTCTCTTGGGGTTTTCACGAGGTAATAGGTATACCTTTAACTTTGACTTTGAAACTACTTGATGTGCATCTCTCTCTCTCTCTCTCTCTCTCTCTCTCTCTACATGCTTTTATACTTTAAAATATTTAACGCAGTCCCGTAGTATTTTAGGCTATGGACAATTTTTATTTCCATACTCTTCATATTATATTTAAATAAGACATTACCGCGTTAAAAAAAAAAAAGGGTGGGGTGTTGGGAAGGGGCCATTGTTTACATCGTTACCCAGTATATAAATTGTGAAAGATCTTTGATAGAGAGAGGAAGTCAAGCATTAATCGCCATGTTTTGATCTGTAGTGTTCAAACACCAAATTGACTGAGGCAGTTTGATACGCCAGCGTCACGCACCCAGAAAACCAGAAAGGTCTGGAACACAATAGCAATATCGAACAAAGACCAAGTGTTTGGTATATTTTCAATCCTCGTTCGCTTTCCTAGTTAGTTTCTAAATGACGACGATGTCGCACAGAGATTTCTCCTAAGGAAAACTGTTAGAAGAGGAGAGAAAGTAATGTCGGTAATTAGTTAAAACACCACCACTTCATGTTTCAAGGGTAGCTAAAGTAGACATTTGCGGGTCGCTTATGTAATTTCGTCCTCTTACGATGGATTCATGTGGAAGCCCGATGAACGGGTATAGTAACAATCGCTCACAACAAAGGGAGGATAAATTGCGCAGAAATTGTCTGTCCATCATCATAGGAATATCAACAGTTAAGAAAAGGAAAACTGAATAGGTATGTAAAAATGAAATTTTTAATAAATCGAGATACTGCACTCTGTGACATTCTTAGACTACTAAAGAACTCAAATAAAAAAAAAAAGGACACTAAAAGGGAATAGAGATTGTATGAAATTTTAATCGAAGATGACTGTAGCCGACATATATTCGGACGTTCGTTTTAGATTAAGCCAGATTTTGCTGTCATGTGCTCTTGCTCTGTGGCAGCCGTAAAATACATTCGGAGTAACAATAGGGTATAGATATTAAATGCGTCTTGCCAGATTTAAGTTAAACGCTAATGATATTAACATAATAATTTAGTTTGATATTGAAAACGAAATTTATATTAAGTAATAAAAATTGATAAAAAAAAATGTGGACAGCGCAAAAATGAACGTTGCATGATATTGCCCAAACGCTTATCATACAACCGGGCACTACAGAGAGGGATGCCCCTGGCTGTTGTTTAAAAGCAGTCCAGCGACAAAAATTATCTAACATAAAATTTAAGATGCTATTGATTATAAAAAGTAGCGTCAAGTGTCCATAAATATGATGTATGAGTCTGCTCTATAGCATTCGATTCAGTTTCCTTCCAAAATTACTTACCTTTTGTGTCCCTCGAGCCTGTGACACCATCTAACGGAACTTAGCCCCTAAGAGGGTTTATTAATTTCTTTAACCATGATAGATAATTCCCATTGGTGCCTTTATATTTATAAGGATATTGTGGCTAAAGTTACGAGCTAAAATGCGGAAATCCAAATGCATTCAGACAAAGGGAAGTTAAATTATTGCAATAGTGAACCTTTGGTGATTATAAAGGGAATTGTCACTAATGAAATTTGGCATTTCACAAAAGTTATTTCCGAAGGTCTGAAGTCTAATAATTAAAGCCTTCCATCCATTCGTGCTCACAGTTGCACTGCATAAGTAGCCCGTAAACTGATGCAACAGAGGTCAGTATATTAACCTTGTATATAATTTGCTCGTTTTGTAACATTTTGATATTTTAAATCCATTAAATTTCATAATATACCCCTTTGGCTTAAGTTCACTTGAGCAGTGTCTCCAGCAGCGAGGTATACGAGTATATCAGGATTAATATAGTACAATTCTGGTATATATGACGCCCAACAGGAATTATCGTCCACTAATGGGTATGAATAAAGCAGGCATCAGTAATCTGTCAGTTATGTAGGTGACGCGTAATTTACACCAGGAAGTTGGATTGTCATGCTTCATTATGGAAAATTAAAGGACCCAACATGGATATGATTTATAGTATTACAGTACTCATTTTGTTAGTTGTATTAGAAGGCAAAGATGACTTTATTCTCTTGAACATATGCTAAAATAAAACTTTACTCTTAATTATGCAAAGTACAAAGCAAATGATCTAATGCCTAAAATATACAGATAGGGAACACTATATCACAAAACGTTTCGTGTAGTTGCTTCTATGTTAGTATTCTAAAAAAAAAATGTTATCAAGATAACTCAAGAAATAAGTTGGTATGACGGAGCCATTAATCAGGAATATTGTTGACAAACAAGAAGTCAGCTTGAAAGGAAAAACATCATTGGGCTGAGCGTCAGTTGATCAGGCCTTCTTTGTTATCTTTAGTTTCCTCTCCACAGTATCTGGAGTATTTTAATACTTCACATCGGTGATTGATGGCCTACTGGAGAAGGTTTCTGAAACTTGACTTTTTGTCGCTCTCTGTTAAGAAGCCTTCAGATATTTGCCCTTGGTGTTCCACCATTATCCATTTTATTTGTTTAACAATAAGTTGCTCATCAGTTACCCTTCCTATTGCAGAAAAACTAGTTTCTTTGAAAAGTCATGTTTAGTCTTGTATTTCTTTTTGGTGATCACCTCTCTCTGAGTTTCCGTATCAGCTGTATCGTATTGTCCTCCCCATGGCTGCGTCAAGACTTAGACCTAGTGGCCCAACATTTGGAGGTGGGGCTTGGTTAGAAATATTACCTAGAAGAGACATTCTTCTTCAATGATATAATGAATGGTATTTTTTTTTCTTCCCCCTCCCCCACATTCATTTGTGGAAGATTCTCTCTCTCTCTCTCTCTCTCTCTCTCTCTCTCTCTCTCTCTCTCTCTCTCTATATATATATATATATATATATATATATATATATATATATATATATATATACATATATATATATATATATATATATTTGTTACCAGGCCCTCTTCATAGGCTGTTCTTACTCAACTAAACTTGTGTATTTCCACTGATGTGGGATCACATATCTCGGGATGGGGCTGATTGATTGATTTATAGATTTTAGGCATAGGCTACATGGCAACTATGGCCATTCTGTGCTTGTGGTTGGGGCATATGAAACAGCTTATTTTAATGGTTTGAAGGCCGATTTTCATCCTGTCTTTCTCCGACACCATCTTTATTAACAATGTTGTTCCACAGTTTGGAAATTGAACCTATTGTATATCAACATTTTGGCTTGGGAATAATGAATAGCTTATCCGGGAAGCATTGCATTATGGGCCTGGCTGAGTCTACATCTGGGTTCCTCGCTGAAAGAGTCGGTAGAGTTGTCGGCTAGCACTCTGCTAGGCCCGAGTTCGCGTCTCCGGCCGGCCGATGAAGAATTAGAGGAATTTATTCCTGGTGATAGAAATTCATTTCTTGGTATAGTGTGGTTCGGATTCCACAATAAGCTGTAGGTCCCGTTGCTAGGTAACCAGTTGGTTCTTAGCCACGTAAAATAAATCTAATCCTTCGGCCCAGCCCTAGGAGAGCTGTTAATCAGCTCAGTGGTCTGGTTAAACTAAGGTATACTTAACTTTTTGAGTCTACATCCAAGATGTTGGGTGTGCTCTTCAAGTACCTTGGGCAGCTCCTCCACGTTTATATTGAACATATCCTCCCTTGAACGAAGTACTGGAGGCTTTCTATACATCAACCCTTCCATTTAATAACTTTTATGTGGAAATGCCAAGCAAAGTTTCCCAAAAGGGCAGCTTTGCCTGCCTCCTCGATCAGAGGCTGTAGATAAGTGCAAGATCCCGTTATTTAAAGTGAGGTTCAAGAAATGTCAGAAGTGAAAAACTGATTCTTTATTGTTCTCGACAGGTGTTTATAATGCGGAAAGCGGACGGAAAGGATCTGAAATAATAACAAGTAACATAGATGGCGTGATTAATGTACATATGAGGAGCGAAACACAAGAATGGAGAGGCGATTTGACGCCCATACAAATGCATAGTAGAGGTTTTAACATGGGTGAGACACCGCCTAATTAATATAAGGCTTATTTAATGGGTTCGTATCAGTGCAGTAGTGTTAACAGCAGAATCAGGTTAAGGGATTTAAAGGTAGAATAGAGAGAAGAGGACTGAAAGTCACTGTAAACATAACAGCCTTAAGAGTAGAATAGAATATAGAATTCAGGACTAAGGCCAAGTGCTGGGACTTATGAGGTCATTCACCAATGAAAGGGAAATTGACAGTAAGAAGGTTTGAAAGGTGTAGCAGGAGGAAATCCTCGCAGCTGCAGTACGAAACAGTTGTTAGAGAGGGTGGAAAGTCAGATGGAAGAAAGAATATGAATGGAAGTACAGTAAAATAATGAAACAGGTTGCAGCTATGGGCCGAAGGGATGCTGCAAAGACCCTTAAGCAATGCGTACAATGCACCTGGCGGCACTAACCCTCTACGGGGATAACAGCCTAAAGTGATTAGAAAGAATGCAGTTAGAAAAGTGGCCATTTGGGTAGTTGGATAGGTGTGAAGAGTGAACTCAGTCCTGTGTAATAATTCAAAAAGAGCTGCTTAGAATTGCAAAATATCGGTGGAGTAAGAGATTTACAATTTCAAAACCAACGTATATAGGAACAGCAGACTGGGAGAGGAGGGAGGAGTTGGTAGGAGGTTAAGCTTAATATGAGGTAGATTATATTTGTTACCTTGGGGAATTAATGAACTGTGAAATTGTTGTCGATAGGTCAGCAAGAAAATAAAATTAAAGAAGAGCAATATAGGAGGGTAAGGGGATTGCCAAACTGCTGTACTACTGGTAAATAAGAGTATCTCATTCTGAACACTTATGATTACACATAAGACCCATGCCAAGAAAATGGAACAGATTTTGAAGATTTGTGCCCACAAAAATTCAAAAGATTCATGACTTGTGTCTGGTTAGAAGATCCTGTTACAAATGAAGTTTCGAAGATATACGGTAACTGGCCAGTATGGAAGAGGCACAGCACCAATAATGAGATGGTTTGGACATCTGACAGAAAAGGAGAGAAGCAGTTTGTCAGGATGTAGTAGATACTGACATAGCACGAGAGACTGTTAGGATTGCCTATAAAATCTCATGAAGAGGCTGCATAAAGACAAGATGGGAATTCTGGCAGCAAGACAGAAGGGACTGGAGAGAATGATTTCATGTCTAACCATTTTCAAGGAAAATCTGATGTAAAAACTTTAACAATTGATGATGTGTATCAGTGAAACACAAATCTTCCAAAAGATTTTTCTTGTTTAGATGAGCAAACAAATTAGCTTTTTCACTTATGGCAAACAACTATATATTTAAAAAGACAGACTTATGAACTTTTCCACTAAGCAATTTTTGTTTTGTTGGCGTTTGGTAGCTTTATCTAAATGGAATGGAATGTAAAATATAGGCTGAAGGCCAAGCGCTGGGATCCATGAGGTCATTCAGTGCTGAAAGGGAAATTGAGAGTAAAACGGTTTTAAATATGTAACAGGAGGAAAACCTGCAGTTGCACTATAAAACAATCGTTAGGAAAGGGTGGAAAGTAAGCTGGAAGAAAGAGAAAATGAACAAAGGTACAGTAAAAAGAATGAAAAGTGTTGCAGCTAGAGGCAAAGGAACACTGCAAAGAACCTTAAGTAATGCCTACAGTGCACCACGACAGGTGCACTGACGTCATTACTAAATATAAATCTACGTTCACTACTTTCTCATACATCATTGTAGCTGCGTCCCAAGTATGGGATTTTTTACTGATCAATCTCAATCTTTCAGGTCCCCATTATCAGACCTTAGTAAAGGTTACATTAAAAAAAAAAAAAAAAAAAATGCTCCATGCTCGGGGTCTCAAGGCTAGGTTCCACCAGTGTTGACCTAGCGATAAGCCTTCTAGCCTAAGTGAACATGACTGAGGCTAGCTGTAGGCCATTACATTTTGGTCTATTGTGGAAAAATTATTTTCCTGTTTTACTGTGGTGAATCAAGAACCTCAGTTTGAAGACCCAGAAATTTCAGGGGAGTTACTGAGCATAGGGACCTCCTTCCTGCCTTCTATAACCCAGGGTTTTATTTCAGACTTTCACGAAACTTGTAACCACACCAACAAAATTAACAAGAAAAATATGAAACACTTTACCACTCGACATCATTCTCTCTTTGGTGTGAGCAAATTCCATCTTTCCACAATGAGTAGTTTAACTGGCTTACTTCAAATAATCCACTCTACCTGGGGGAGATAAATTCTACATTAACCTGATAGTTTATTAAGCACAAAAGCTATGGGTGGGAATGATAGTGAAGAAGCCAAATCCAGGCTGATCATGGTTTCATGTAAAAACTTCTACTAGTTGGCAACCTATTGCTACTTGCTTACCAGCATTAATTGCACAGCCTTAATTTTTACCTGAAAAGAAATTGATTAAAATATGCTAAATGACTTTAACACACAGATAATATTTCAAGAAAGCATAGTATTGATAAATGATAAGACGGGAGCCCATTGGGAAGGTTCTTATTGGTACCGCGTCCAGAAGCATTTGCTGCTTGGAAAAGAGATCGACTTTTGCCATTTGACCAAGGTCCCCAAATCCAGACAAAAACTGGCGAATGATCCCTGTACCAAAGGTGTTCCCTGGAGGAAGCTAGGACTATCCAATTGTTCAGGTACTACAGAATGCAAATACCCTGTGAATGGGCCCATGCTAAGACTAAGGCAAATACCCAAGTAAACATCTGAGGAACTGTCACCAGCCTGAAGCACAAAGCCTTGAACTGGAATGCTGTCTTGTCACAAAGTGAAGGTACATCTGCAAGTCCTGATGAGTAAGTAATGAAGATCTACTACAAGCATGAAATCGTCCTCTGATAGAATCAGATACCCAGTGTACAAATTCCATCATGAATCAAGTCTGTCAAACACTTGTTTAATAGCAAGAGGTTGATGACTTCTCTGATCCCTGGTTACCTTCTCTCCTTGGTAAAAACAGCTGTAAACCACCAGCGGCTGGTCATCTCTGACTTTGACAGCACTTTCAAATGTAATTGCTTTCATCTATGCCAACAAGGCCTGAATTTTCCCATGGAGGGGGCCAGTGCTGTCAGTGCACCTCATGTGGTGTACGGTAAGCATTACTAGAGGTTCTTTGCAGTGTCCCTTCAACACCTACCTGCAACCCCTTTCATAACTTTTACTGTACCTCCACTCAGATCCTCTTTCTTCCACCTTATTTTCCTCACTTTCCTAACAATTGTTTCATAGCGCAACTGTGAGGTTTTCCTCTTATTACACTTTTAAATTAAAACATTTTTACTCTGTCTCCCCTTCAGCACTCAATGACCTCATACGTCCAAGTGCTTGGCCTTTGGCCTAAATTTTATATTCCATTCCATTCCATCAAGGCCCGAGATCTTAGATCAGGAGAGTAAGTCAAAGGCAGTATCAGTGTCACAGGAAGAGAGGGATGTACATCCTTGAAAGAAAACCTGTATCTGTCCAGGACGGATAGGGCCTACAGCTCTGCTCCCTAAGGCTGCCACTTTGCCTTAAGGTGTGATAGGCAATCTCCCATTTGTGAAAGTGGCCCATGAAGGTTGGACAATAGGACTGAGAAGGCTCCCTACCTTTCCTGGAAGAGAAAGAAGAATGCTGCTCCTGTCTGGGCTTCACGAGACATCGAGGGTTTCAGTGAACCCAAAGGTTAAGCAACGGGTGCCTTTGTCCATGAGGGTTTGGAGGAAACTGCATGGGTTAATAGTCTCAATCAAGGCCAACCAGTGCCTTTACCTTCCGAGTTAAGTACAGAGGCGAGCTCAACACCGAACTATTTTCTAGTGAGAAGCTAATCTCTTAGGAGAGCTAGTAAGAAACAAGGGGAGTATGCTATCTCACCTTCCAAGAACCAGGTTCGCCCACTGGTTGGATACCTAGTGTTCCAGGTGGGTAGAGAACACTACCTCCTGACACAAACAACCTCTGTAAGTTGCTCTCCTCCTAGGACACGATGCTTGTCACAACGTTATCTGTGAGTGCACCCACCCACAGGTCTAGTCATGAGACTGCCTGCACCGATGTCATCAATGTGGATTCCATAGTGTTGGTCTCAACAACACTGAAGGAGGTTGTTCATCACTGACAGACTGATGCAGCTAACTGGAGAAGAGAAGCCTCTGCATCCTCTTGCCTGTAGAACCACCTCCTATATGAAAGTTGCAGGGAAGGTGTTTGCTCAATCTGCTTGAGGCAAGTGAACTCCTGGACTGCAAATCAAGCCATTCACTGCCACAAGAACACCACAACCTAACTGTGAAAAAGGAACCGACTTGTACCCAAATTGAGCTCTGAAATAAAGATTGTGGGCAAGCTGTAAGCCAAGATAACCCCCCAAAGAAAATGTTGCTCTAACTCAGGCTGGAGGGGTTCCAAAAGGAAAGGTTCCTAAGGAGTGGAAGAAATCTCATTGGTCCAAGCTATCCCCTCTCCCAGAAAAAAGTGTACCAGACTTCTGCTCCCTCTCTCATTCCAGCTCCCATCCAGCACCAAACAAGCATCTTGACAGACAAGGCAGAGGGGAGCCTAGAGGTTTGTGGTCCGAACAGAATTCAGACTTTAACCGATGCTCCTCAGCTCCAATGCTCTGCTGCAACTGAATATGGAGATCGAGGAAAGGGGCAAGAGATTCCACCACTTTTCTCTCTCTTTCTCTCTTCAAGCTGGCCCAGCGACCTTTGCATGCAAGAGGTGAAAGAGATCAATGGGGATCTCTCCCTCTAGCAAGAGTGCTCAGATGGCAATCCTACCAGTGAGCTGAAGCACACTTGAGTGTGAAGGTGGTGCCAGGGTCCACTCTATGTCCCCAGAAAGGTGGATGAGAGGGAGAGCATGAACTGTTGCTCACTCAAGCATAGTCTGGAGACTACATGGTGTGGAGAGTGAATAGGTTGCACATGCCCACCCTCTTGCAACTCCAAGCTGCTGGGGCAGTCTACCCCAAGCTACAATCCTCCCCCAGTCTACAAACTGGAGCAAAGGGCTATGCAATGCTGTCCCAATGTGAGCCAAAGAGTGCACAGTGTGAAGGCAAGGGAAAATCCTTATGTCCAAGTGAGCAGGCCCCATAGCACAATCCCTGTCCGGGGTACAAAGATTACCTGTCGGTGAACTGGCACCTTTACTCTCCTGCCATGAGGAAGACCAATCAGGACAAGTCAATCTGGACTACTACTAAGTGTCCTTGGGCTTCACCTTCTTCTTCCTATACTGAGGACAATAGTCTTGGACAAGGAGGCGGGAGAATGCAGTGAACCAAGACAACAAGGAGAAAGAACAGCGAGAATGCTATTTCCTTTTCTCTGACTTGTCAGACTTCTTAATCATCTTGCACACTTTAGGGGTGGTCAATACTGGATTAGTAGTCCAGGAAAGCAGTAAGCAACAGACTAAATGTACCTGGAACGATCTAAGTTGACACGATTTTACATAAGTAGCCAAAAGATGAGAATTCTTTGTTACTCACCCCATCCTCGGATGAAGGATAAATAGGTTTGTAAGTCATGGGTGATTTAGCCCTCCTGGGAGGGGATGACCTGGTGTATGAGAACGAAGGGTAGCAGCCAGTGGCAAGGAACCTGAAGGATTTGATGGCATCATCAGCAGTGATACTCACCAGTGACCCTGGCAAAACTCTCAAGGCTTTCCTCCTTCCTCTTACCATACTTCTCCCATTGAGGTGAAGTATAAGAAGCATGTTTATCTCAATAAAACAGAACCAGAAGAGACAGTAGTTAGTTAGTTAGTTATAAATGATTTGTTTAACCAGACCTCTGAACTCTTTTAGGGTTCTCCTCGGGCTGGGAAAAGAAGGGGGGAAAGAGTACATAAAAAATTAAGTAGTTAAATAAATTAATAAAAAAAGGGGGGGAAAATGAAAAAAAAATCAAGAGGGAAAGAAAAAAAAGAAAAAGAAGGGAGGGAAAAAAGGGGGAAGATTAAATTTTACTTATCAATTTAATTTTGTTTAAGAAGAGAATGATATTAATTTAAAAGTTATTACCTTCTGCTAGAATATCCTCTATTGATTTATTTTGTAAATAAGTATTTCTTTCATGATGCCATCTGGGATAGTCAATCAAGATATGTTTGATTGTTATTGGGATGTTACATCTTTCACAAGTTATTGGGTTTGTGTGCGGAGTTGACATTAGATGACCATGTGTGAGTCTGGAATGTCCTATTCGGAGTCTTGTTAAAATTACTTCATTAATTCTTTGCTTTTGGGTAGAAGAATGCCACTTTTTAACTTTGTTCTTAATTTGTTTTAGTTTGTTTTGAGGGGGTATATTTGTCCAATCATTTTGCCAATCCCTATAAATTAAGGGTTTAACTAATGCAAAGATACAAAAATACCCAACTGAGGTACAGGGCAAAGGATAGGGTAAAAGGATTAATGGTAGAAAGCTACTCAACCAAATTCGATGAGCATACTTGGAAGAGACAGCCTTAACATCCACAATTCTAAGGCCAAAGAAAGAATGAAGCAGTAAGGGGTGCCCCTCTCTTCACCTCCTCCACTAGTTAACCACCTCATTACCAAGATTCACTGGCCATTCCACCTCATCCTGAAGTATAGTTCATTTATGAAAGGCAACAGTTGTATCCCCATAGGAATAAAAGAATGTTCAATCAAGTCCATCCAACAGACATTGCACTGTTCCCATCTCTCAGATCAATAACATAAGAATGCATGTGCTTAAACTGAGGCTGTTTTAGTTTACTATTGAAACCTGGAATGAAAATAAAACCCATTTAGGATTGTTGTATATATATATAATATATCATTTATTACATAATCATTATCTATTAAATTGACATAAACTGTATGTGATGATAATGAGGATGAACATATGAGAGCTTCAGAGGGCCAAGGCCTGAGCATGATGTTCATGAGAAAGTCAAAAACAACTATATCAGTCAGTACAGTCTCTGTATTAGCTAATATTGTAAGCTGAAATTCAACAGTTAATATTGTGGCCAATAGGACAACAAAGTATGAAAAACAAGCCAAACCAAGTTCTATATGTTCTAACAAATCAAAAGCTGCATACAGACAAAAACTATAGTTTTTTTTTATCAAAAGGAACAAAACTTCCAAAATTATTGTATTCAGTGTACCTGCTATCATAAATTCATTTCATCACAGTGCAAACTCGCATCTCTTTAGTAATAACATAAACACCCTACTTGACTATTAAGTCACTTCACTGGAGAGAAGAGGGAGAAGATGGACAAGACCTAATCCAAAATAACTTTTGGAAAGACAACAAATAAAATGAAGAGAATGGACAAAGGACCCTATCAGATAGGAAAACTGACAGAACTGGTGACATGTTAAGCTGTAAAAATAATAAAAGAAAAATAAAGTTGCCCCAAAAACTAATGACGAAAATAAGTTGAGATATTCACAAATGTTGGTATTTATTATAAACCACAACAATACTGACCCAGTTTTCAAAGAAATTAAAGACTTTGTGGGCAAACAAAATGGGGTCCACCTCACTGATCAAATAAGGTCAATGGCTAGTTTGGCCACCAAAAGTAAATATGGATATGAAAATGTAAAAAATATTAATTTGGTGAAATTAAATTATACAAATTTTGATTAGTTTACCAGTTATAAATGACTAATATATCACCAACTAACTGTACAGGGAAGAAGCAAAGAAACTGGCTTTATACAATGAAAAGAATCATTAAACACATAAAACTGTACTATACTGCACAGTAACTCCATAAGTAAATAACTATTCAATATGTATCTTTTCTAAAGTTTAGAATCACATTTTGCTAAAATAAAAAAAATGGGAGTAACTGACTTGTAACACTTGTCTCTGAGAATCATCTGTCATTTTGCCAATTAAAAAATTACAGTATAACTTTGCTTAATAAACAACTTCCAACCCATATTCAAAACAACTCCGGGTTGTCCAGCAACCAAGTATATATTTTTCTATGTAACTGCTGCAATTATGTAGTAGTTAAGTGCTTCTGTGCTCCACTAGCAAATAAAAAAAATCCTTAGGCAACAAGCATGTTATCTCAAAGCCCAACAATATGGGAAATATGAAATGTTAACCTTTTCACCAATAACCCCTAAAACTAAATTAATTCATAAAACTTTGTCACTGTTCAGACGTTGCAAAAGAGTAATTGAATTTAGCCTTTATTGTCTTCAATTATCTGATTCCAAGAAATAATCCTTTAATATTGCAATAATTCCAGTTTTAGATTAGTGGTTTAGCTTTAGTACTACTTCTTATGCAATATGTAAAACAATTTCACTCCATGCAACCCACCCATATTATAAACTACTGCTTAGGCTTATATCTTTTAAGTTATAAACAAATCACTAATGGAAAAGAAAAGCAAAGTCTTGTACTCAAGGCATGGATTAAATATACAATATTTTTCCAGTGTAAATGCAAGTGTTCTGAATACAGTACATAAAAGCATCTTGTGGAAACCTACCGACTAACCTAACTCTAACAGCCTGCAATAAAGCTTGGGTTAGTTTCAGTATCTGTATAATACTAAAAACTGCTCCTGGCAAGAATTCTTACATGAATTTGGCTTACCTCTCAAAACTGACAATAAAAGAAGCAAAATTAGAAAAATATAAAAACCAAAATCCATCAACTTGGGAAAATTTCAAAAAACACATGTACTGTAGATGACAGCTGCAATTTCATTTGGACATTTGTAAGTAGGAATTATGTATCACATTAAAAACTCTTAATATTGACGAATCAAGTTTCATATTAAAATGTTTGATAAAAATGGCAGATAAATGGCCAATAAATGTAAATATTTGTTCATGCATGTTCATACTCCCTCCCATAAGCAAGATAAGTTCAACAAAATGCAAAAAAACAAAAAAAATTCCATAACATGTAATCAACAACAAGAACATTTAAATTCCTAAGCTGTACCTAAATAAATACATATTCTAAATGTTTACTATCTGGAATAAAAGATGCAATTTCTACCACTCAAAACACTTTACAGTTTAGAAGTGTAATAAATATCAATTACTGTATATGAACTGTATATAATGCCAAGCATAGTTAAAGCATGAACCCCACATCTGATCCCATAAAATTTTATCTATATCACTGAAATTTAAACTTGCTTTGTTCAAGAGTAACTTTGAACAAAATATTTTCCTTTTGTCAAGGGATAAAAATGTGCTGTATTTTTCATGTTAAGTATTTATAGAAATTTAATGAAGATGATATAAAACCTGAGATGGTATTACTGTACTTACATTACCATAAGCAGATTATTGTGCTAATACAGTATTCTCATCAGGCAGAATAACGCTTAAATTTCTAGATAATTTTTTATATCAGCTGCAGAGGAGAAGGAACATGCAATTAAATTAATTTTAGTTAGAAGAGAAGAAAATATAAACATCATGATTGTTACTGTTATCTTCCATTACTGGATTTGGATTCATTATTCTCTTAGAGAGAATCATTACAAGAGGTCAGAATTATTTTAAATCTAGAGTCATGGCTTCTCAGATAACTGCCTACCCAAAATTCTGAGACTTTTTATTTAGCACTACTGGCACTGCGGCTTTTAAGAGATATTGAATCAAAATTTCAGTTACTAAACCATTTGCTGTAAAGCATTATGGCAGTAGACATTGGATGTCAAAAACCTTAACTATTTAAACACTTTTTCCTATAACTTAAGCATGAAGCCTTAACAGATTTGCTCAAAACTGGTAAAATACTGAGGGGTTACAAGCACACTCATTTATTCCACATTTTAACATAAGCTCTGTATTTCGTGTTCTACTGGCAGTGACTGTTCTCTGGAACTATTAGGGTTATTTAATTGCTCACACGCACACACTGTTATTGATGTTAATATCTACCCCTTTCCTTTCAATCGGATCACATTAAAATGCTAATAATTTTCTCACAACTAAAGGGAGCAACATTAAAAGTGGCTTTGATAACAAAATGAACAATACATTGTTGATCTGTTATATATTCTAATATAGTACCTACCTTCCATGTAGAAAAGTGAAGATCCAGCCAAGGAATCTATATAGAATTAGTACAGCAATAACTTTCTAATGTTAGCCAATACACCTTTGCCCTACAATGTAAGAGATGTTGCCAATACACCTCTAGCCTACAATGTAAGAGATGGCGACCAATCAAGTTATTTATCACAATTTTAATAGAAAACAACACATAACTAGAGAACATGAGTAAATATAGTAACTTCTTTGTTTTCCTTTTATCTACTGAAAGAACTGATATGCAGAAATTAAGCCATTTCCAGAATGTGAAAAAGGACAAATTTCAAATTAAAATTTATGTAGTGTATAGATTCATTGCCAACAAAAATACAAAACTAGCGGCCTTACAAAAAGGCTGTTAACAACTCAAAAGTTACTTATTTTTACTCATAAAATAATTGTGAAAGATGAAAGATACTGCACTACAGCAGTGAAAATGGCTACTTCACAATTCTAGGGATGACTTCCATGTGTTCTGGAGACTAGTATCATCACAAGTAAGATTTATACTGTATAATGAAAGCAGTGGGACAATATTCTTTACGTGAGAATTTTTCTGTGATCAGCTATTGCAAAAGCCACAATCATGAATAACCAATGACATTCGTTTGAGATATCAGTTTATACTAATATAGTACAGTATTTTACTGAAAAATGTACCATTAGCACTACAATGAACTCTAGAAGAAACAAAAATCTTCAAATACAGCAGTTAAACCAACTACTGCTTAGGACCTTGCATCCAGTGACTCTTGCATCTCTGCACAAAGACTTTAACATTACCCAATTTGGTTGCAACTTTTAAAATGAAATCTAGAGAAAGGCGAGTAAAACCTAATAATCAATCAAAATTATCTTATTTACAACACACTACTGATGCTTAACTGCATTCCTTGTCTCCAGCTAACTTCACCAATAATATTAAAAAATCAACAGCTATTTTTGAAAAAAAAAAAAAATTTAAATAGACTATAAACAATTTAGACTTAAGTTTCATTATCTGTGATATTCAGTCTATCAAAAGTAGTGCTATTTTATGGTTTTTGTTAATGTTCTTTCTATCTGAGCCAACATAGCAGAGATGTGGTGCAGAGCAGAACCTAATAATGTACGTACACAGGTACACTAAACACGTAATGAGACATACTTGGTAACTACATGGGATCTCCAAACAATTATAATACTTAAAAAGTTGAGAATAAAATACTATCTTCATCTTACTGGACAATTACAGAATGATTAGATACCAAATGATTCAAAAGACTGTATCCAGAATGAAACAAAGTTAAAATAAAATTTTTTGAAATTCCTTCACAGGCTACGATACTCATAAGCTGCATCTGGTTCTTGCTAATACAATCTTCTGGGAAACAATAAGTATATTATGCACTGCAATTTAGTACTTTTGTGGGTCAGATTTCTCAAATCTTTACATAAGTGCTTTAACTTACTATGGGCAAAGGTATGTGTAATCAATGAAGATTACCTTAAAATCAAATGTTTCATATAGGACACTGCATAAAAAAATGAAACTGGTTTACTATGAATGCCATTACAAGCATTCTCCATCATCAACAGATTACTTGGCCCTTTGGAGAGCACCACAATTTTTCTTCCATACAGTAACACATGGGCTCAATAGTCAATTAATTTTCTTTTGAGGACAGTGCCAAAAAAAACAATATCTATCATTATTTGTTCATCAGTTTCTAGGTGGTAGAAAAATCACCTTTGGTCAAAACTGATACCTCAAAGGTCACTTAAAGACCGGAAAGTTCATGTGAACCTTTCTCTGCCAGTGGGCTGAAATTCACTGTACAGTATTCTGTTTTTTTATAAATAAAAATTAAACCAACTTACAGTAATGTGCTAAATTTTGAAGCTGTACCTTCCATGGCTTCTGGCTTCTGCTAAACTACGCATCAGCCAATTACAAATAACAATTTGCTCAGTCCACTAAGGTGAGGTTCTTGACTCTTCTAGGGCTAGAAATTCAGTGGTCAGGAAATTTAAAAGGATAAGACTTTGACGAACTTAGTTATGGAATATTGTTAAGTACATTTCATATGCATTGAAAAATGAAGCAATACTTGGCTTCTCCCCTTGTGACAATTTAGAAAAGTTATAAAAACCCATGAATCTAAAAGTGTCCTATCAACTTAAACAGGACTGGATTTTTGAGTAGAAATTATGAAAAAAATGCAAATGCCAACTAACAGCAAACCATAGGTAATATGAATCTTGCAATAAAAAATTATCAAAAACTGGTCACTGGTAAAAAGTACCGTAATTATTATGTCTTACGGAACAGATTAAGGTAGGTAGACTGAAACAGGAAGGCAAACCCATACTTCCTCCCTTCCAGATTTGTCCAGTTCACTTACAAATACCAGGCTGAGCTTAGCTTAAAATGCTTTTACTTGAGCTTTCTGAATGCTTTAGCATCCTTAAATCTAGGACTTTCATTAAATATACTGTACAATTCACAATTGCAGCTTGTAGCTCCAGGTGGAAGGACAGACAATGACAACATAATTCAAGTCATGTCTATACTTACTCTCAAGTATGCAAGCTTCACATACACATTTTTTCCAAGGATTAATAGTCACCTTCATCAGATACAACTCTTGGCAATATTCCTTAAATAGAAGGAGACAAAGTATAACAAAGCAAATCCAGGAATTATGTAACATTAAAAAAGATCCACTAAATCAAATCATTTTGATTTAATACTCTGTTTTGCTATGATCAAAGAAACAAAACACATAATGGACAGAGTAATTGATATTCGTATTGTAAACCCATAAAGTAATCATCTCTATGATGGCCATGCCTGGTTCCAAAAGACAGAGCTCTTCATTAATATCACTATAAATAATAGCAGCAGCTATGAAATGTAGTTTGTCACTGTCAAAGTCACTTCTCACAATATTGTAAGCACATACCAAAATACTATAGTTAATTCACTTAGTTACACAATTTTATCAATGTATAAGCTTTTTTTCAAGAATGATCACTACTGTTACCATCAATAGTTTAACCAGAGCAGCCAAGTAAAAATACGCAACTCTTAAAAGGCTGGCCAGAACAGCTAGCAAAACTATATAGTTCATCACACTTCAATATTCAATAAACAAAAATTTACACATTCAAAACCAACCCAAATAATTTTTCAAAAAATATAAACTCAAAATGTGAATTTGACATCAGTGACTTAAGAGCTTTATTTTAAACGGCACTGTGAATTTTGCACTTCCAATGTTAATTATTTTACCTATGTTATTATTCACCATATAAAAATTTTTGTTCACAGTTGAGTAATTAATATATACTGTAATAACTCAAAAATATACAGTACTGGTTAAATAAATGCAACATGGAAATATTTTACCTATTCTTGTACTTAACTAGTACACACCTACCAAGGATAGTAAAGTAATGAAGAAACCTTGAGATGTTACATAAACTTGGACCTACAAAATACTTGGAAGTACAGGAGAATATCAGCTGCAGTCCACAAATTATGGAAACTACAAATATTGCCAGTGGTGGTTTTAGTGTATTTATATATATAACAAATCTCTCTTGACAGTCTTATAAACAGAAAAGACAAAATGCAGTACATTCTATATAAAAAGCATCAAGACACCCTGACCAGCACTAAGCAGCCCTTTTACAGTTTGTTGCAAAGGCATAAAATATCTACAAACATTGTCAATGATTGATTTACAATGCAATCCCATTATTTTTTTTTTATCTAATTCACTCTAAAATGGCTCAATGAACAAAACCAGCTTCAAGTATGAACATTATAAAATCCCTTGATACAGCAATAAACATACAACACTAAACAACAAAACATATAGCCTACCAAACACTTGAAAGGCATTTTTCCAAGTTAATTTTTATTTTACAATGAAGATGAAGTTGAGAAGCTAAATCTAAAGCATTATAAAAAAAATTAAGATAAAACTGTATAAAGTAATCACACTTCCATATATCAAATCTTATGAACTTTCTCTCAGGAAATACAGTATATAAAGTACAAAAAATATGCAAATAAAAGTGAATTACACATTACTAAAATAGCAGACATTTACCTGATTTGAGGTGACATTACATCCTCTCTCACCCAAAACCCTGGCAAATTGGTTGATGGTAATAAAGCTCATGAATGCTGTATGATAAGAGAGGTTTGTCTGATGAAATGTTACCATATTAAGTCTTCATGAGACATAACACTTGAAAGTGTGCTACATTTATTTTTAAATATCTACCTTTGAATGCCTGAGAAATTTTTTAAAACTGCAATACCATGTTGTTTTTGTTGACACTAGAGATCAACTGACTATAAAAAAGGCAGTATGAGAAATTAATAATGATTTAATAATTTTGTGGTTTAAACTTACAAAAACCTGGGTTTCAGTCAAAATTCAACAAACAACAGTACTACCAAAGATATCACAACCCCAAGACATTTTTCTAAGTCATTCATTCAAGCTTTCCTACGATGCTGAGAAAACTTTACTGTGGGATAAAAGTACATTATTGATTTCAAAACAAAGGTGATTAGTTTTAATACCAGCTCAAAATTTCTCACTATGGACATAACCAGCAAATTGCACACTATTTTAATCATACTGTATTACCATAAAGACAACCCTTACTAACCATTTATCCCTCTTGTCCAAAGTCTTCAGTAAATTTACGTAGTTTATCCAAGTCCTCATCATTTACAGAAGGCTTGGAATCAGCTAGGGACCGTAGCATATCACTCTGGAAAAGAAAGTGAAAGAAAGTAATGTCACTGTTATTGTTCCATATACAGTAAGAAAAAGTCTGTCAAAACAAAACCTTCTTTCACGGTTTGAACTTTTTCTATTCAACCAAAAGAATCACTTCAAAATTTTATTTCATCAACTAATTAATAAAATAAACATCCCGGACAAATGCAAAAGCACTAATAATTATAACCTAACCTTAAATTACTTATTATGATTTTGCAGATTTGCAATTTTTTACAGAAAAGAAATTTATATACAAATATCTCAGAACTGTTTTAGATGGCATTCCATTTATCAAGAGACTGTAAAGAAATTTAGATTCCCAATTTCATTCTACATATGCAAGGTAATGAAAATTCTCCCTACAAGTTCATCTTGATCTTTAAACAAATTTAAAGGAACAACCTGGTCAATGCCATTTTGTATTCTTTCTAACGACAGCACTTATTTGCAGCATCAGTTCATTCCCAGAACTAGGCTGACTTCTACTGTCAACTCTTCCTCATGTTTCCTCTGTTCTCTGCCTACCTTCAACATGCTATATCATTTGTCTAAGATATTTTTACTTTCACTGGGCTCATAAATAATGACTGATCACCTGGTAGAGACACCACAATAACAAAATGAGAAGTTTTGTTAAATACTCCAGATATTGATTCATCCTTGACATAGTGAAACTCTACAGCTCCTTCAGCAACATTCAGACCTCCAATGAGTGCATGTCAAAGAAGCACTTTCTAAAGTCCTTTGATGACTACAAGAAATTACATACCATTCAAAGTGTCACTTACCATAGATACTACAGGCTCAAACAACTTATCTCCTGGAACTTGCTCCCAGGTCATTTCAAAGGCACCAGGTTCACCGGGAGAGCAAGGCGTAAGCAAATCTTCTATAAATCTGTTCGGATCCTCACGAGATGGTCCACGAACATACTTGAAATGGGTGGCTGTTTGGACTTTCCTAACTGGCTGCATTAAAGCATCTCGAACAACAATGCTTATATCTGCACCAGAGTACCTGCATAGAGAATTGTATTGTAATCCTGGAAATGTACAAAATTTTAAGCAATGTGTTTTCAGAAGGAAAAATTAGCAAATAATCCAAGAGATCTGGTACTGTGATTGTATTTATTCATGTAAATTAAGGACATTGAATAACAAAAAACATGCTATTATCAACGTATGTAGATCTAGGTTTTGGCCAGTTAGTAGTTTAAAATGAATTTTTCCATGCACAAAACCAGCACTACTACCTACATTGTATGCAGCTTTTTTAAAATGAAAAAAATTAAAGAGAGTAAAAGTGAAGTCAATGATGAACAACATAAACATACAAGAGATGCATAGACCTACAAATACAGTTATACCTCGCCTCATCACGTTTCACGTTCCGTCATTTTCCACTATATAAAGCAGTTTTTCTTAATCAGAAAATACAAAATTCGCTTGCGTTCGTTCACTAAGTTTATGTTGGTCAACAACGTTATTAGTGTCATTATTGTTGTTCATACGAGCTAGGGATAGTCTTTTATTGAATGGTTTTGGGTATTCTTTACATTAGTATGAAGGAAAATATACATTATTAATAAAAAGTTATTTCTTTCGTATTTCTATGTGAGGATTCTACTAATGATGTTACGGGGTGTTTGTAGGGAGTCTACGTTGTTTGTTAAGGCATTCAAATTAAGTGGTCAGTTTTTACTAAAGTCACAAGTTTTGGAACCAATTATCAATGTTATGCAAAGTAACCTATATACTGTACTACATATATATTTCTTGTACCATCCACCATCGAGTTCAATTTTAATGCCCACAATGCACATATATATATCTATATACAGTATATATACATTATTACTTACCCATCTGTTTTGAAACCAAGTAACCTGAAATCTTCGTCAGTAAGACTGTGAGGCGTGTCCCCTAAATTCAGCTTGAACATATTTGTACGAGCATTTGCTTCAGGGAGTGGAATATAAATACGTTTCTCAAATCGTCTCCTGATGGCAGAATCTAGCACCCAAGGTATATTGGTTGCTCCAAGAACCAAAACTCCATCATTTTGATTTCCAACACCTGCAAAGAAAACATGATCCAAATTGAGATAAGGGGAAGAAATTACCCTACTGATTAATTTTACATGTTTCTAAAATCTAAACTGAAAAAAGGAAAACAAAATATCCGACTCAAAATCATTTTCTAAAAATTATGACTGTTCAGGTTAACACTTGATTCTCATGGGGCTGGCCTCAAAGGGTTTATTTTTAATATTTTATTAGATCTTAAATCACTATTTTGCTACCTGTTCAAATTTTAATGATTGGATAAACTGAATACTTTCAAGGTTCCAACAACATTTCTTTTAATAATTTACTTATTTAAGGTTGGGGTTTAGTTCTACTCTGATTAAATCTAGATATTTTGTTTAGTTCTCTTACCTACAGTAGATCTTGTCATCAATCTTATGATTTTTCCTGGTTTGTAAAATCCCAAGATTATACAGTATTAAGGAGTTCATATAGATTATTCATTCAGTTTGTACATCGGAAGGGTTTGAGAATATAAGGTCAAAATTTCCTATTATGTCCAAATACTTCAATTTTTTATGGTAAGGTTTGTTTATTATATTTAATTTAACTATCCTTAATAATTCTCCTTATTTTCTACTTGGGAGTGTTTATCGCTTAAGTTTTCTACTTGACCATATCTCATGTTAAGGGAGGCAAGTATTATATTTTTACTAATTGGTTCATCATTTTCATTTTTGATAAAACTACTATACCTCGATACTTTTTATTAGGCTTTGTTGTGTAATACTGACAATTGCATGATTATCACAACTGACAAGTAGTTTTATGAATGCTGAATTGTATGTCTTTCTGTTAATCATTATTGTATTTTCTTTTCTGTGATTGATACACTTCTTTTGATAGCCATCTTGCTGAAATAAAATTTTCAAGTTTTAGTGCACTACTGCTCTTGTTGCTGTTATGATACCATGAACCTTGAACAGCTATGGTTCCCAAAAAGGGAGTCAAAATGAACCAAAGCTGGGGCACGGATTTTTTTTTTATTAATTTTCATAATACTCTAGTCTCATATATATGACCATCACTTGAAGGAGAGAAGTTTAAAGAATTTTCCATTACCATGCAGTGGTCACTAACATTTGTTAAAATTTTTTCTTCATGGAAGATGGGTAAACAAAATTCACCTACCATGAAGCTACATTTCAAGACTATATCAGAATCTCTCAAATTTGCCATCTTTGGCCTATATCTAGATTTACACAATGATCCTAATGCCTTAAGATTATCCATTCATCAAGCTGTGACCCAGTAATAGAAGTACTGTAGAACCTGACTTCAGCTTTTCACCTTGCACAACCATATCAGCTACTCAAATTCTTCAGATGAGGAGGCTTACATCCAACTTCACCTTCAAGTTCCTCAAGTGACCAAAAACATATTTAAAGCTATGCAGGGGTTGTCACTTAGATTAAAAAAAAAAAAAATTTCCTAGCTAACTTAGATCAGTGCAACTACTTGGAACAAGTTAAGATCATGTCTTAGGTAGTTACTCTCTGAAAGCCCACCACCCAACAGCTAGGTGTTCAACGACTGGGAGGAATAGAAAAAGCTTTAATATATACCAGCAGATATTTAAGCTATATTCCGTGGTTAAGGAACAGAAAACTTACCCTGCATCTGTACAAGAAATTCTGTCTTGATACGTCTGGCAGATTCTGACTCCTGTTCCGATCTTGAGGCACAGAGGGAGTCAACTTCATCAATGAAAATAATGGATGGTTTATGTTCACGAGCCATTTCAAAGAGTGTCTTCACATGCTGTTCAGATTCTCCCAACCACTTTGAAACCAGATCTGCTGAACTAACACTGAAGAATGTAGAGTTGTTTGCTTCAGTTGCAACAGCTTTAGCTAGGTAAGTTTTACCAGTTCCTGGAGGCTGTAGAAACAAGCAAAAATAAGTTAATAATAGTGGAATGTCTGAAAATCCAGATTTTTTATAAGGACAACAAATAAAAAAATAATAGTAAGACACCCCATAAAAGTGACAGGTCCTCACAATGTATTACAAGCTTTACAAAGTTTGTTGATACCTTAACATGTACTAACCCCAAACAGTAGGATGCCTCTCCAAGCTTGTCTCTTGCCTGTGAACATGTGTGGGAATTTGATTGGCAATATGACAGCCTCTTTCAAGGCTGCCTTTGCTCCCTCCAAGCCTGCCACATCGTCCCATCTTACATTGGGTTTTTCTGCAACAATAGCACCTTCCATTTTGGACTCCATCCTTTTTTTGGCAGGATCTGATTCATCGTCTGAATCTGAATCTTTTCCACCTTTTTTCCTGATCATAAATGCAAACAAATGATTAAACAGATCTTAAACCTTAATGCTGTACATAAATAATCAAATTTCCAATAAAATATCATCACTATTTCAATCAAATTTTTCTTTTTTGAGACTAATTCTTTCAAAACCTGTCTTCAAAATCTACACGAGAAACAGGCACAAGATAGTCTTTCTCTTAGATACCTACCCTGAATTTCCTTCCCCTGCTTTTACAGGCTTCTTTCTGTCTTTGTTCTTTTCTATGTAGTCCTTGAGTTTTTCTGCTCTGTCAAGGTACTGCTTACATTTTCCTCTGATGCTTTCCTTAGCACGCTCATTTGGGACTTCATCTGTAAAGGAAAAACATTTATTTTTAAATTTCATCTATTAGCTTACCAGTTATTGAAGACAATTGACAAAAGCCCTTATACTACAGTATGAAGAACTAAATTTATGGTAAAGGAAATATTCTTTTATAAAATATACTTAATTACAAAAGGAAAATTTGCACCCTTATTGATAATGCAACATAAACCTGGGGTTTGCTACTTCCACACACACCAAAGGTGGGTGACACCAAAAGACCATACAATTCTTTCCTGCATAAAATTAAACTTAGCATCTAGAGCAATGTATGGAATTTTAACAGGATTTTCATAAATCTAAGGTGGTGCAAATAATTTTTTTTTTATCTAAATATTTTGTGGCTTATGGGAAAAAAGCATTTACTTGTCATACTACTAAGCCCTTACACTATAATGTCACAATGGATTTGTTAACCTTCCCTCTTGCTTCCAAATTTTGTTGAAACTAAAAGGCACAGCATATGAAAACCGAAATGAACTTCAAAAGCAACTGATACACTGGTACATTTTTAGCCAATAATAATATGTATCACATACTCATATGTAAACCACTTCTATCGAACTGGAAGTACCAGAATCCTTTCTACTGATAATGCCTATCCAAACTTTGGTGAACTACCTTCTGCTGATAATGCCTATCCAAACTTTGGTGAACTACCAAGATTGAGACAAACTGGGCATATATTTGCCTTCTAACTGACCATCCCACCAAAAGGTAAGGAATTTGCTAGGGGAAAGATAGGACATGACCCACTTGCCAGTTAGAACATGGTGTACAAGGTTAGATTGAGATGAATTCTGGTATTTCACTTTTATGATTTATGGCACTCTAGGTCAGGTTAGGATGGGGAAAGCCTTGCCTAGTCAAGGAGTTAGCACCATAGGTTAGATTAGAGAAAGACAGGTTGAATCCAGGTCAGGTTTTGTTTGGGGAAATGGGGGTTTCAGGACAGGGAAAGCTGGCTACTTACCTTATATTTTATGCATCTCAGACCATTCCAGCTATTGCAATTCTGGTTCCTTCCTCTAAACCCTAGTTTCTAACTGAGGTTCCTATATAATTTTAACATATAAGGGGCTAGGGAAACAAAAATTAGTCATCTGTAGCAACAATGGCCAGATCTGCATACAACACATGAAATGCAGTCAGAAAAATATGTGGTTTATGTGCTTGGCAGGAAATTAAAGCATAATAGTATTACCCAAGGCATTTCTAGATTACCAAAAATCAGCTTTTTAGAGAAAGTAACCCAGTCAAATACTCTACCAAGCTGTCATGATTGTAACTTTGTTGGTGTTTTGAACTTGTTGCTGCTGTAGGTACATAACTTCCCTACCTAAATAAAATGCATAACAAACAGATTGCAATTTGACTGTCTATAGAAAAATTAAATATGTCTCCCAAAATGACAGATTCTCCTAATTTAAACAAGCTTTTAACAAATTCTCAAAGAATAAACAACACAAATTGAGTACAAAGAACACTTCAGAACTTACATTTCATAGCATGAAGGAAATACTCAACAGCAGATTCATAGAGACGTAATGCTTCAGAATAGTTCTTGTTTTTATCTTCCTCTGTTGCTTTTGTTACAAGCTCAATAGCTTTCTGAAAGATGAAAAAACATTGGGCATTATAAATACATTGAGACAGTTTGCATAAAATACTTTACTACAGAAGAACAAAAAATTTCATTAGATGCTACAGATATCTGAATCATCAAATCTAAAACTTACACAAGATTTTATGTGCAAGAAAATGCTTAATTTTCCAAGTAATTTGTAATTTTCCTATATATACAAAAGCCCTTTATGTAGTATTCCTTAGCATGAGCTGGAAACGGTCATTAAAACTTTAAGGTAGTTAACTGGAAGTAGGCAGTTGAGTTGGGGGTACTTCACTCACCTGGCATAAGCCACACAGTTGAGGTGGGATTATGATAAAAGGATCTGATTAGTACAACTAGGAAAAAACCAAAATATTCGAAATATTTTACTCATTCCTACTGAAATGCAAACCACTCCCTTTCATGTAGGAGATGCTCCTTAGGTGGGAGGATAGTCATATCTTAACTAACTGGCAAGTTGAATCTCAGCCCAGAAATGCCATGCTCTCAGTCACGATCATCAGATGGGGACCATTGACTTCTGTAACCTCCTATGCAATCTGATAGGGATGCAAGATTGACAGGGCCCTGAGCTAAGAGTGAGAGATGTCTAACTCACCTACGAAAACTTTTGAGAATTATGTGCTGCCTGAAAGATAGCTTATCACAAGTTGGGAGGTAGCTAGTATGTAAGTCAATCATAAACTGATAAGTTCAGGTGACAGCTTTACCTAACTCTTCCCCCTTTTTACAAAGGAAATGCAAGGGATTAATACCTTATGAGTCAAAGATCTAAGAGAGGAGTCCCTTCTGTGATGTTCTACCTGCATCAATGGCCATACAGCATGTTCTTGGCCTGACTGCTGCCCTGATGCCTTGCAGAAGAAAGAAGAAGGGAGAGACCTACACATGCTCACCAATTCAATCTCCAGTTTTATGCCATCCTAGTACTTAAGGCATGATGGTCTTGTCTGAAAGAATCTTGGGGAATACATAAACTGTTAAGCAGCCGCCATAGGTATGATGGAGGTATCCAAGGATTTGTGCATTACATCCCTGGGGTAAGATAGGTTAAAAGTAGTCTAGCGCAGCTAGACACCTGTCCTCATAACCAGCAAAAGCAAAATATGTCTCCACGTGGATGGAGACTGGGTAACACTCCTGGCTTCATGAGCCCTTGTCCTGACTGGACCAACCTTATGTCTGCTTGATCATGTAATGAAGCCAGAAAGAAAGGGTGTTCTTGTGCCTGCCAGTACTGCAAAGAGAACCCAGCACTCTGGTCTAAGAGGTTGGGTTCTCACCAGACAGTGGCCCACGGCTCCCACTGAACACAAAATGCATCTAATCTAATGCTCAACTAATAAACCCTCAGTGGGAGGGAACCAAAATCTTTTTAAATCACTTGTCCAAACCATACAAGCTCTGAGTTTTTGCAACCCATCTTGAACATGATAAAAAGGAATTCACAGGCCTTCAAATGCCAGAAGAGGTAAGAAAGGTCATGAAACTGTTACCACACTGATGATGTTAAAGGTTAGCATATGTACTGAAGTTGAGAATGGTCTCTATTCATGTTCTCTCCCATGGGCTCTAAAGTGCCTAAATTAGGCTGCAGAGAATGAAAGTCACATCCCACTCTGGACCCCAAAGCTCTCAAGGTGGAAAAATCTGTCCTAAGCTACTGTGAACATGATAAACTTTACCTAGAAAGGGCAGTCCATGCCCTTCAGGATTTCCAGGAGAGTAGCACCAACAGCATGAGATGGCTCACTTCCATAGTACACAGTTGCTGAGGCCCTCTTCAGGCAACTCGATATCCCCCAAGTAATCCTGGGAGACTAACCTCTTTCTCACAGTCACTGCTAGAAAACCTCCAACTACGAAAGTTGAGGGGCATAACCAACTAGTGGTACCTCAAAACTTACAGCTAACAGAGAAAGTGGGCCAAGAGGAAACTCCTAATGGTGTCTCAACATTGGGAGCTAGCTGTCAGAAATGATTAGCATAAGGCCAAAGATAAGCTAGCCAAACACTCCACTGATCACATGGCAAATCATAAACATCCAGATTGTTTCCAGTTCAGCCCAAGGAGTCTGGAATAGGTAGGCAGAATACCAGGTGACTCCTGTTTAGCCATGTGTTACATATACTGATTACTGGTGTTCACCAAAGCTCAAAGTGCCTTTCCCCCTGGGAGGATGTGAGAACCATCCTGTCTCCACTACGCGCTATTGGTAGATTTGCTGGTCCACCAAAACACTATTCCTCTCTTGAATACACCAGGCTGACAGCATGACAGTGGCAAACCTCACACTCATGCAGCTGTATCACCAAGTGGCTAAGGTGATGAGAAACTATTATATGCTGCTTGTTTATCTAAGCCATGCAGTTGTATTATTGCTCATCAACACTAAAAAGTGACTCACCACACAATTCTACAAGGTTTGCAGGGCTGCATCCATTTCCAAGATGTTGCTATGCAGACGAAGGTCATTCTCTTGTCAACACATCTGAAGCAGACAGATCCCCCAGCATATGCCCCACTGCTCCTTTGACACATCTGAAAACAGCAGTATCTCCAAAGGCTGAGGGTTTAAAGGTTTCCATCATCAAGCCACTAAACAAGGTCATCCCTCAGTTCTCAGCTCAAGGGCATGAGGTGAGGCAGGCCACTTGAGACTGACCAATACTACTTCAACTGATGCCAACACAAGCACCTGGTGAAGCACCTTCTTTGCATGAGCTTCTCTGAGAACAACAGGTAACTGAAGACAAACTGCAAAAGCAGCATTGGTTGTTCCTGTCGTGACAAGAACTGCATGCTGTCCCCTCCCGATGGTTGCTGACAAGAGAGTCTACTGGAAATGCCATAAGTCTTTAGCATGAGCATGCCTAGTTGAGTGCTTGCTGTTTGGACATTTCAGGCTCCTCCCAGTTTATCGTGATTCCGAGATGGTGACAAAATGCGAGGAAGCTGTCTCGGTTCTGAAGCAACTGCGCATCTGAAACCACCAGAACTACCTAGTCATCAAGATAATATAAAATTCGTAACTCATACAAGTGGGCCCAAGCTAACATCAAGGTGAACACTTGCATACACACCTTAGGGACTGTAGCCAGCCTGAAGCACAGATCTTTAAACTGGTATGCAATTTCTTTACAGACATGGCAGAGGTATTTCATGAAAGACCCATAGATAGGTATCTGAAAATATGCATCATTCTGATCCACTGATAGTATCAAGTTGCCCTTTCAGATGAAGTCTATCACAGAATGAGTTATTTCCATCTTGAGCCAAGACTGCGGCACAAATGCGTTTTTCGAGTAGAGATCAATAACTAGTCTTAAGCCCCCAGGACATATGCCTATAAATCAATTTCTTATAATTTGAGGCAATGACACGGCATAGGCCTACATGTCAATTTCTTATATTTTGAGGTAATGTAGGGCATAGGGCTTCACATCAAATTTTTATAGTTTGAGGCGATGACAAGGCATAGGCCAACACATCATTCCTTAAATGTTGAGGCAATGACAGAGCACAGGCTTACACACCAAATTCTTATATTTTGAGGCAATGACGGGGCACAGGTCTACACGTCAATTTCATATTGCAAATAGTTTTTTACCCATATCTGTTGGAAATAGAGTAGCGTTTAATTAATGTAGCTTCGACCCCACGATATATATATGTGCATACTGTGGAATGTACACATATAAGCACGTGTATATACACGTGCATGTGTTGATGACCACAGTAATTACAGCACCACTTATACCACAGAGAATAAAACTAAAACTTGTGGGCATGTGACACACAACTATTGCACTGCCCTCAATAAATTATGTAGAAAATGTATTTACAAAACGGATAACAAATTATATTACTGTGCTGCGATGATTAAATATAAGGCTACTTTGGTATTTCTATGAAAATGAAGGCTATGGTAGGAAGGCATCATAAGATACATAATGAAATATGGAAAAAATATACGATAGCTGAAAAAAAGTATGAGATGACCGGTCAACGTGTGCCATTGGCCACATGCCCACAAGTTTTACTTTTATTCTCTGTGGTATAAGTGTGTTATAATTACTATGGTCATCAACACATGTATGTGTATATACACATACTCATATGTGTACATTCCACAGTATGCACATACATTATATATCATGAGGTCAAAGCTACATTAATTAAATGCTACTCTTTGTCCAACAGATATGGGTAGAAAACTGTTTGCAATAAGAAATTGATGTGCAGGCCTGTGCCCTGTCATTGCCTCAAGATATAAGAAATTGATGTATAGGCCTACACCCTGTCATTGCCTCAAAATGTAAGAAATTGATGTGTAGGCCTATGTCCTGTTATTGCCTCAAAATATAAGAATTTGATGTGTACGCATATCCCCTGTCATTGTCTCAAAATTTAAGAAATTGATGTTGCCTATATGCCTATGCCTAGTCATTGCCTCAGAGTATAAGAATTTGATAAGTGCGCCTAATCTCACAATGATATTAACATTTGTCATGCAGGATTATGATGAATTAACCAGAACTGGCTGCATAAGTCTACGCTTCATTTCAACTAACGTGGTCTATGTGGAACTGCTTATATAGGCCAACACCAATTTAAAAAAAAAAAAAAAGGCAAGATGCTTGTGTATTTAGGCTGTGCATCATCACATGAAAAAAAAGCTGCACAGACAGAACGATCACCCAAGATCTTCATAATGATATATCTTTTATTGGAGATATCAACTGCATGCTTCACAACTCCGGCAACTCAAATCTCTGGTGTCGCCACTCAAGCATGAAACGGAACATTACCGAACGGAGTCAAATCTGTACAGGTAATCATTTGGACTGTTAACTAGTGTGACATTCCACTTCTGAGAGCTTGCCAATCACTGGCGTAACGTGGGCGGGGCTTGGCCTAGCTGCAAAGAGCCGTGGCTTTTACTATAGTAGAGACCTAGGCTACATGCAGAGTAGCATTGATAAAGGCATCTCATTCTGATGGCATCACATCTAATGACATCACCTGAAGAAAATTTACAAAGGATAAACCATAAATACTTTTTCAGCACATGGAATTGATATGATGTCAGTGAAAAGTTGTATTAGTTTTATTAAGAAAAAAGTAATGGAAATTTATCTCGACTAACTTGATACATCATTTTGATTGCATGCCTCTGTTGCACTTAATTTCAATGTTAATTTTCAGGATATTATAAGTATCTGGTTTCAAACAGGAAACTGAAACATAGCCTACAGCCAGCAAGGGATTAACATAGGCTAAAATCTGTTATATTTTCTAAGGTCATAGGGTATGCGGTAACCTAAAATCTTATAGGTTTTATTGGAGTCAAGTTTTTGATCCCAAAAAATTTTCATGACGGTAAATTTACCAGATATATAACATGGGCCATATAGCCTACGATGGCCCAGCCTAACGTAGTGGTGGCCCATCCTTGACAAAATGTAACAGAGCACACCAGACAAATGGTATATCAACATTAGGGTATCTTCAATGAGTTCCTATACCCATAAAAATTAATACCCGGCCACCACTGACGTAAGCCAGGAAAAGCAAAATGAAAAAAAAAGGCAAAAAGATAACAGGCCAGGAATAGCCGAGCGCCCGAAAAGACACGAAGCAAGTGGCACTCGCAGGCACCTCGCAGGACATTTTGTTCGGCCTTCGTAAATTCCTGCATATTAACACGCACACAGATATGGCCGCGCTTCATATTTAAGAGAGAATTCACGCCACAATTACCTGTAAAGCCGATGTCGAAGACATGATTGCTACGGCCTTTCCTGGTACTGAATCATTCGTCTCCACTATAGACGGAGGAATTCAACAAAAATATTGCACAATCCGGGATGACGTCAGACAAAAGAGCATCGAAAATGTGACCCTGATCTCGTGATACGTTGAATCTCTCTTCTCGTATAGTATCCGTTACTTGTACTTATGATCTTTGCGTTACTTATATACTTTTGGTAAACACTGGGTTGTGACACTAATGACGTCAAAGTCACGAGTAAGCGGGAGCTTTAAAGATAATCCTCCTAACCAGCTGATAAAGTGTTACAACCATTCGATGTTCTTATTAGAGGGCCAAGATTAGTTCCGAAACAACACAGTTGTTTGTAATCGATGACACTTCATGAGGAACAGCCGAGGATCGCTCAAATGCCTGAGAGTGCAGGACTAACTGGTGTAACGCAAACCCTTTGACCTACCTTTTGATGTATTAAGGTTAGGCTACTTCACAGGTCAAGAAAGTATGCCATTTTCACATTTTTGATCGGGGGCAGAATAACAAAAATAATATGTAGGTAGAATATTTATTTACAAGTATTTAAACAATACAAAAAGTGCACTCCTGTGTCCCGATAGCAGATTATTTCTGAATGGTCACTCCACTGAATAAGCGACGGTGGGAATCCGCTCTGACCGCTCATAACCATCGACAGTATTGTGAAGTTAGAAACGTAAGGATACGCTCTCTCTCTCTCTCTCTCTCTCTCTCTCTCTCTCTCTCTCTCTCTCTCTCTCTCTCTCTCTCTCTCTCTCTCTCTCGTTATGCAACTGTTGCATTTTTGTATAGTGAATCATTGCAAAATACCAGAATTAAATACTGATTCCAAGAGAAAATAGTCCAATACGCTATCAACCCAGTTCATGGCTTTGGGATAGTTATCGCAAAGCATCAAATACATGCTCAAAGCATCATCCTGAATTCCCATCAATATGACCAGTTATTTCGAATTTAAGAAATTATTCATACTTTAATGAAATTATGGGGATGTATCAAATATATAAAATGAGTACCTAATACTTTGTAAAAATGTAGGTTAGATAAAATGACTTAAATGAATATAGAGAGCAATATATAGTGCATAAATGATTAATCACTATATTTAGAACTTTCTTTTTTTTCTCAAGGTTCTTGGCAAACGCCCTTAATTTCGCGTCATAAAAGATTTCCATTTTCCTCTTTCGTTGCAAGGTCATTGGGTTGGGAGCCAAATATTCAGGACTGGCCTGTATAAGGAATTTAATACATTGATCTGCAGAAGCACTAATATATATATATATATATATATATATATATATATATATATATATATATATATATATATATATATATATATATATATATATATATATAATATGAGGCTTCAAAACTTTCTGTGGTGCGTCAGGATTAGCCAGTAACATATTGATAAACATATGTATATTATTATCATTATAAAGGTTAGCCATATAAAACAAACAAAATTTTTTTTAATGTAAATATTAAATATTTTAGTTCATTACAATTAGGTCTTATTATACTTGGTGATGTCATGAGTCTAAATATAAGAAAAAGACAGATGAACTTATACAAGATATCAATAATAAATAATTTTACTGTCATCTGTAAATACTAAAATTGTAGGAAGCATTTGTTTTGTCATATTTGGATCATGTGCTATGCAGTTTATATGAAAAAAAATTAATAGGCCTTAAATGAGATGTGCCCATTTCTATGAATTAGTCAAGTTCCATATTCTGCCAAATTTTTAAAAACCACAAAGTTTTTTCAGTTCATCACTAACATTGCTTTAGTTGTTAATGAAAAATGGATGTCATGGTATACCAATAATTCATGGTATATCAATAATTGTTTTTAGGTCACGTTTATTTTTTCAAATGTATGAACAATTTTGACCAAAGGCAAAAAATTAAATATGACAGCAGGCCTCAAGTATTATCGTAATATTTAAAAGAGTTTTTAGTTCTTTGCACAAACACTAGATGGCATTTAGAACATTTTATTCTCCGTGCCAGAGTTACCAAAGATTAGAAAGTGAAACTTCAAGTTTATTATTTTTTTTCTCTCTCCTTGAACACTATTTAGTTGTGAAGTGGTCCCTAGAGGGCATCCATTACCCACTTTTAAACACCGTCACTAGCTAGAAAATTTATTTTATGTATTTCGGTTTATTTTTCTTAGTATTGGGGTCCTCCAAGGGGAGGAAGTTCCAAGCTTTTAGAATGTATCTGAATAACTTGTGCTGGGACGTAAGTGAGTATGATGTAAAGTACTTATCGTTTCTTGTTTACACAAGATTACGTGCTATGGGACTATAAGAGTATAGCTGCCTGCGTACCTGTATGTTAAAGAACTCATTTCGACAATTAACAAAAGTTAATCTTGTTTTTTGTCTCAAGTTTTCCCCGTGTATGTGTTTGTGTGTGTGTTTTTTTTAATACAGTAAAATGTTAACCAGCTTTACAGGGCATTACTCTTTCATAACTGCGATTCGGCCTATGATGATTTTGGCTCTACAAACTGATGTTTATATACTTTATCTAAGCAGCTGAACAGTGTTTTGTTTATAAATTCATTGAAGACATTATATTGTTATTAGACTTCGGTAATGAATGATTATTCAAGATCGGTTGAGAGAGTTCATTTTTGATGTTTGCAGTCGTTAGGATATACACGAGTAACCTCGATGGTCAAACTCGGGGTTTCATAACATGTTTATTAGTTATTTAGGATAAATATTAAAAATACAAAAAATGCATGAAGAATTCAATAGCTTCCGAGTTACGCGGGATGAAAAGCGTTTAAGACTTAGAATATTTAAAAAAAGAAAAATATAACTAATAAACCAAACGGAAATTCGTCTTGAACTGTTCGAAGCTGGTGCCATTACTTAAATTGCTGTTAACAATAAACTTGTCGTTTATCTTTGGCCAAAGCAGTTCACGAGTTTCGGCTGTTTAAAGGTACTTAGCTTTTAACTGTTGAGAGCAATTATCGGTGTGTATTCGCATAGCATTTCAGAGCGGGCATCAACACCAGATGTTGCTGTCATGTGTCGGAAAATTCGCTGGTAGCGCTACTTCAACTTAAAATTAGCTAACTGCGGTGTCTCCTTCAGCCGTCGGGTGGTAAGCGGTTACATGACGAAAATGAAAGCATTAGTGAATGAATGGGCATTACGGTTCAGTCTGATAGAGTAATCAGTCAAATGCTAATTAAAACTAGGTATAAAATCTCCATTCCCTACAGTGAAAGCTACTGGAAAGAAAAAAGAAATACGTTAGTTTACTCGTGAATTTACAATAGTTTACGCCACGGTCCGTGGTTTGCCAAAACAGGTAAAAAATGGAATCTTACTCAACGAACGGAATTTCCCGACAGAACAAGTTACAGGCGGCAAATAACTAATGTGAAGTAAAAAAAAAAAACCCATTGGGAAATGAAAAAAAACAACCAAAGATTGGTTAAAAAGAAAAAATGACCTTCCAATGCACACAAAACAACATTTTTAGGAATCTAAATAAAGATTTCTGTTAAAATATATATTCCACTAAAATATAATATTAACAAAAGACACAGACACACACACATATATTATATAAACGTGATATATATTATACAGTAGGGTCCGCCAGATGTAATAAAACGTGACGGATTATACAGTGGGTCCAAAAATAAATTTGAATGGCAATGAAGCATCTAAAAATAAATTTGAACGGCAATGAAGCACAACACACACACACACACACACACACACACACACACACACACACACACACATATATATACATATATATATATATATATATATATATATATATATATATATATATATATATATATATATATATCGAAGGCTATATGTGGCATACCCCAAGGCAAAGAGAAAGAGGTCTACTCACTTCCCCCCAAAATCCCCCTTGTAGGCGGAGCTTTGTCTGCCTCCTTACAGCGTCAGCAGGTGAATTGCCGTAATGAGCAGGTACCTCCAAGATACGTCATCGCCTACGTAGTTACCCCAGGTGGGAGGCGACTCCAGCCGATTGGGTAGACCTTGTCTCTCTTGGCCTTGGCATACCCAACATGTTACACTGGTACATACCTCACGAGAATTTTTTCGTTAGCTTAGACCCGATCTTTATCAACTACCCAACTAGATTTATGCCCTTCACATGTGGTATTGTAATTGTTATTATAACTAATGATTTTTTGCAAAAGATAGTTAATTTGTTTTAGATTTACAGCATGCATACAAGTTTATTAGGTCGAAACATTGCTCAGATTCCTTCTAAAGCAGAGGCGGGTGAGAAGCTGTCAAGTTGGGAGAGAGTACTTGAGAAGCAAGACGCAGGGGTAATCGCTAGAAATTGGACTCTCTCTCTCTCTCTCTCTCTCTCTCTCTCTCTCTCTCTCTCTCTCTCTCTCTCTCTCTCTCTCTCTTCTTGAAGCAGATTTTCCTTCTTAACCTCAACAGTATTATATTTTGAGTGTATTTTTTTAAAGTCTATTGGGTTCTTAATGTAGCACCATACAAATACAGTGTAAAACAATGTTATACCATCTTTATTTAAATGGTTTTAGTTTTTTTGTATAACCGGTAAAAGAATTCAAAGACCCCCTTTATTCACTTTGAACACTACGCTAGAAGTTACCAAGTATCACAAAAAAAGTAAAAAGATCTTTGTTGTCATCTTTTTTTTCATTGAAAACTTTTTAGTTTTGCAACCACTAGATGGCATAAATCGCCTACTTTGAACGCTACGTCAAAGACTAACGAATATTGTCTTCTTTATTATTTTTTCATGGTAAAGGGAAGCTGTAGGGGGAGGAGGTGGCGAGTGCCTACGAAACTTGTACTGGGACGCAAGAGGGGGGGTCCCTAGGTATTGTTTGTTGCATAATGAAGATTAAGTGTTGTGGGACTAACTGCCTGCCGTTCCATATGTTGAAGACGCCATTTCAACATGAGGGTTGTGCTTCCTCATAGTGTGTAGACTGGGCTGAAGATTGGTGCAATTTACCTTATATTTCTAACTTCCCCCAGCTTGTTTCTTTATTTTTTGATGTACAAAATTTTTCAACAGGTTTGCTTGGGCACTGACCTAGCCAAACCTAACATATCGGTACCTATTAGGGGCAAAAAAAGAAAAACCGTGTCGAATGAAAGATACAAATCAACTATTATGATCAATTCGTCTTCGTCATAACACAGTTACACTGTATAGTGTTAATTATTTATTCGATTATTTACCATATTGCCAAAGCTAGCTTCTTGAACAGGCAAACCAGGATTATCCTAACTGGCAACTTTATAATCATGTTAATGGCCGAGTACACACATACGTAAATACTTACACACACACACATATAAATATGTGTGTACGTATGTATGTATATGTAATATCGAGTTTGGCCACGCCTCTTGTGACTGTCATGTCATACATACGTACACTCACAATATATATATATATAGTGACTATCATGTCATACATACGTACACTCACAATATATATATATAGTGTATATATATTTATGTGTGTGCATGAAATGACAGTCATAAGAGGCGTGGCCAAACTCGAGAATACAAAATTTCGAAGTAAATTGGGCGATTTATGCTGTTATTCAGAATACAATTATTACAATTGAGTGAGTGATAATATGGAAAACTTGGCAATGTATATTCATGAGATATGGTGAATACTGACAATAATAGAAACAGCAAAAATTCGCCTGTGATTTATTATAATTATTGTTGTGTTTTCCCAGTTTGTACTAATGATTCTGCCTAACTTGAGAATAATTGGTAATAAATAGGCTATGACATATTATCTTACCAAGGTCTGTTAAGTAATACCACTAACAATAATTTATACTTTTTATTTAGCATACATAAAATATAACATGAACTTCCTTTGAGAAAAGATTGTCATAACTTCCGCAAAATAATTTTACTTATATCCTTAACTTCTTAAAAATAATTTTTGTCCCTTGTGAAAATAACATGGATTTGGTTAATAAAAAGATACATCAGAATGATTAATCCCTATGTGACAGAGTTACCCTTGAAGAGCCTCTGCACCTTTTCAGACTCAAGGAGTATCCGTCTTAGCCGGATTCTGTTTTCATGTCTAAACTTCTCTAAGCATCTCTGGTCAGCTTTCATCTTACACATTTCTCTTGACATGAGATTGCAGTGCGCCCGAGGTATCTTGGAAGGAAGACCTTTCTTTCCGCTATGTGCTTTAACCTGGGTTCCACTGGATGTACGAATGTTCCTAACATTTTCATCACCGGGTAATTCTTGCACCGGTGAAGAGTCACCCTTGAACTTGACTTCGTTGATGGCTGCCAGCATTTGATCAATTTGCTGATAGATGGCACAGCAGTCTACTCTTGGGGCCCTCAGAAAAGATTTCTTGATGGTTGACTTCTCTGGGTTAAAGCTGGTTCCACCAAAGACTTGAGAGGACAAACTTTCCACTGATGAATACTCACTCATTGTCTTGAGTTCGTTGACGGTTTCATTCATTTGATCCATTTGTTCGTGCATTACACTGCAGTTAATCTGAGGGGTCGTCAGAGAACTTTTCTTGTCTGTAGACTCTCTAATTCCATGCCTTGGTCCATCGACTGTACAAAGAGTGATGTCTTTCTGGTTCACAGCTTGAACATACACACTCCGTTTTTGAGCGACGAAGTCGTCAATATCTTCTTCCTTTTCATCCATACCTTGCAAGATTTCGTAACGGTCTATCTGGGCCTCATTCGAAAAGAATGTTACAGTAGCAGGCGTTTTTGGCAAAATCTTCAAAGGTTGACCCACTCCAGGTTTCTCTCTCATGTTTTTACGAGATTCTGTACTGCCATTTTCCTTCACAGGAACTAGTCCACTTCGAATCTGGTCTCCTGGATCTGTCCATTGTTCATCATCCAAATTTCCTGGAGTATTTCCTTTAGGCAGTCTCGTCCATATCGCGTGAGCTATCAGTATTGAGGCGCAACACACACCGGAGATCGTTGGATCCAAGAAACCAGCATGGTTCAGAAACTCCGCAAGCAGTTCGCTGAAACTTGGCAAATCCATTGTTGTGTTCTTGAAAGACACGACGAGAAGCTGTGAGAACACCTGTAGATATACGCGGGAAGACCAATTTCCACAATTTTTTGGGAAATTTCGTTAAATGAAAAGAAGTAATTTTTAATTTTTAGGAAAAATCTGTATATTTAGCCATCAGAGATAAACTTTGTAGGCAAATACATTCACTGGTACCTGATGTTTAGCTCTTGCAGTTCACTGGAAATCAGGTACATGTTAGCATTGTCTTTTATAATTAATATTCTTTTGTACTGGTCCATTTTTCTTCCAAATTCTCAACCTTCGCTGTAGCGAATCTTTAAGGTTCTGTTCTTTAATAATAATAATAATAATAATAATAATAATAATAATAATAATAATAATAATTCACTTTCACATAAACTTCAATCTTACCTGCTTGGTGAGCAACCCTCGTCATTCTAGATCTCACTTCATTTTTTTTTGTTTTTGTTTCTAACGATATTTTACCATATATTTTAAGTGTGTCATCTTTTATTTCATGGTTTATCGTCGCCTTGATTTGTTAGCTCATAAGTTTTTATACGTTTGGCTCATAATCCACATAACGAACTTTCCGCTTCGATATACGTACAGGCAACTTCCAGTTATATCCGGTGCTCATGACGTCATTCGAGTCAACACTTTTCCTTTCCTTCAAGTGGGAGTGTTTTTGTCTTATCATTGTCTTCGCTGTGAGTTATAATTGTTGACAGTTCCTAATATAGCTAACTTCATATTCATTGCGATATAATGAATACTGATAATAATGATTTTTCTGCTTTATAATTTATTTTCATCTGTTCTGTGTTAGAAAAACATAGTTGGTGTATTTTATGAGGATCTTTTAAGTCTTTTCCTTCAGCAGATGTTTTTATTCACATCTCTCACACACACACACACACACACACACACACACACACACACACACATATATATATATATATATATATATATATATATATATATATATATATATATATATATATATATATATATATATATATAGTTATATGGATTATGATCCAAACACAGAGAAACTTATGAGCTAACAAATCAAGACGACGATAAACTATGAAATAAAAGATGACAAACTTAAAATATGTTATAAAATATCGTTTGAAACAAAAAAAAAACAAAAAAATGAAGCGAAATCTAGAATGACGAGGGTTGATCACCAAGCAGGAAAGAATGAAGTTTATATGAAAGTGAATTATTATTATTATTATTATTATTATTATTATTATTATTATTATTATTATTATTATTAAAGAACAGTCGTTCCATCTCCCTCTCTCTGCAGTTTCAAATATTTTTTATGGTGTTAGTTTCTTTTTACAAATATTTTACCCTCAGTTCTTTCTTATTAAAGGGTTACAATTCCTTTTCCATTTGGTGTACATTCTCTTGGTTGCTTCAGTAATCTTTGTTGCTATTTTTAGATATCATGCAATGAACATTAATGTTTTTTTTGTTAGTTTGATGCATATTTTATTCTATACCGTATTTCCGTAGATTGGGTAGAACATGCTCATTCATACATTCATTCGACATAATTTGCTGTAGGCTATGTGGCAATATCTATTTTGCCTAATTATTTTTTGGTGGTATTTTGTTAACTTCAACAAAAATATGTATATATACACACATATATCGTAGATAATATCACCTTCAAAGAAGTAAAAAGGGCAGGAAAAGGTATGCATTAGTTTAGAGCAGGTGGAAAAGAAAGCTGTTAGATGTCTCCATTTTTTTCTTTCTTATATAATATATATATGATATTATATTATATTATATATATATATATATATATATATATATATATATATATATATATATATATATATATATATATATATATATATATATGTATATATATATGGATGTATATATATATATATATATATATATATATATATATATATATATATATATATATATATGTTATATATATTGAAGTTAACAAAATATATATATATATATATAAAATAATAATTGTTGTTGAGGTAAAATAGATTTTGCCACATAGCCTACAACAAATTAAGTTGAATGAATGTATGAATGAGCATGTTCTGCCCAATCTATGGAAATACAGTATAGAATAAATTATGCATCAAACTAAAACATTACAAACATTAATGTGCATTGTATGATACCTAAAAATAGCTCCAAAGATTATTGAAGCAATCAAGAGAATGTACACCAAATGGAAAAGGAATTGTAACCCTTTAATAAGAAAGAACTGAGGGTAAATACCCTCTGTGGCTAGAAGGGGAATATTAATAAAAAAAAAAAAAGCTTTTATGAAACAGCAGAGAAAGGGAGATGGAACGACTGAGGAAAGGAAGAACTGAAACTAAAAGCAAGACACTGTAACAGCTTTCCAAGAAAGGAAGTTTCGATTAAGGGGACTGTTACATATCCTGACTAATTAGGCGGCTAAAAGGAGAAGATACAAAATTTTTGTGCTGTGAGGTAAAAAATGAAAACTTAGAACATTTCTTACTCTACTGCCCAGCATATAATGAGACTAGTAGTAGATATATTTTTGCGCAGCAGTCATATCAGGAAAATAAAGAGTAACTGATAGCTAATATACCTTTATTTATAGTTCTGGTGAAGGGGGGGAAATTGAAAGTAGGAAAGAACTTATAAAAGATTTATGGCTTTACAGTAACAAAAAAAAAAATACAAACAAAGGAGGAATGAAACGAGCAAGGGAGCCGTTTCAAATACAAATCCTGCCTAGTACTACTACTATTAGTGTTAATTACTATTGCCACTACTATCACTGCAGACAGAATCCGAGCAATGTGGAAGCCCATAAATTTATCCAAAAGTTTGCTTAGCATTGAAAACAGATGCGCTGTAAATTCACAAACAGTAAGAGGATTAGCATCGGGATTATTTAACCATGATGACAGGTGTCTTCCCGATCGGAAAATCCTCAACAGGAAGCAAGGGACAGGGCCACTGTAAGTTGTTATCTACACTTACCATATAATTTTTAAAGTTATCTTTTATGCGTTTCTCACAGTTGTTGTAGGTGTCAGTCACTTTTTTTTTTTTTTTATCAGCCTACTCCTAGGCTAGTCTATATCCAACAACTATGATTGACTCCGGTGAGGAACAGGGTTTTCAGGTTTGGGCAAAACCTATTGAAAATTCATCAGTCAGAAAAGTAGGAAATGCATAATTCACTCAAAATGATACACTGTTGTACATCAGCAATCATCGGAAAATTGATAAAGCATGAAAATGTGGTATGGGCCTAATGGTATTTTACTGTAAACCATTAGGCTATCAGATTATGGATTTGAAAGTAATGTTCTGTGTTAATGTGAGTTTTGAGTGTTTCTGATGTTCGATTCATTAGTCAGTGAGTAGTTTTAGAAATACTGGAACTCATCCTGTATATCCTACTATTTGGAGGATTGCAGTGGGAAAGTTAGGTTTTTGGGTGGGGGGAACACTAAAAAAGTGTTATAAATGTAACTATAAATAGTATTGACAAGGATGTCAATCCTATTTAGACAATGGTTTTCATTCAGATTAAGGTAAGTTTAGTCTATGATATGTTTCCAGTCTAATAGGCTATGCACTGGGGTAGGAACCTGCTGCCCTAGGTTAGGTTAGGTTTGGTATGGTGTGGTTGGCTACATTGCATTCTTATTATTCATTTGTAGCACCTTAGGTTAGGTTAGGAGGGTGTCTAGTGCTAGGTATGGACATAGCCCTCAAGGTGAGGTTAGGTAGGGCACTAAGGGCTAGGTAAGGACCCAGGGTATTATTTTATAAGTTGCCAATACACGACATGAAATTGTAACCTACGTTTGTTAAAAGAGCTCTTCATCAAATTACAACTTATAAGGTAAGACAATACTGGCTCCCCTCCCCCTCCATAGCTAATACGGCAAAATTGTAGCCAATGAACGCTCCCAGGTTACGTGGTATTATTTTATATTGGCAACCTATAAATTTTTTTTTTTTATATACCCTGCATGAAGCTCACCCCTGCTGGGTAAGAAGCCTGCCCCCTAGGTTAGGTTAATCCTTCCTTGTATTCCACTGGTCTTGTGTTTTTCTCCACCCAAAAACCCCCCCTTTTCCAGTGTGGTCCCCCAAATTGTAGGATATAAGAGTAGGGTCCTCTATTTATAAAGGCACTCATTTGCTAATTAAACAAATATCAGAAATGTTCAAAGGACACTTTAAAACATAGGAATGTGATTTTTTTTAAAGTCCAAAATGTGATAATCATTAAAGTAAAAATTTATCAGTATTGTAGCAAGGATAGTTACAAGGACCTTCTTTGATAGTTCTACAACTTTAGTAGGTCGTCTTGTTCTTTCATTCTTAATCCTGTCCATTTTTGTCACGCCACACATCCTTCTAAGCATTTTCATCTCTTCTGCACATAGGAATTATGTATTATGTTAAAATTCTATTAATTAAGAGAAGTGTATTGAAACTATAGTAAAGCAATGATGCTTATTTGAAAGTTTTTCTTGTTTATTTACAGATTGGCATTGTCCAGCAATGTAAAGAAAATTAATCCTTCATTCCACTGTATCAATAGATGTAAACATAAAAATTCTGGCAGAGATGATATATCACATCTATTTATTCCCGTCCCAGTCAAGGTATTTAAGTTTTCTGTATGTGAATAGTAGACACTGTTATTTTAAGAGATTGGTTACTAGCATCAAACTGGGGCCTGAAGATTATGTAACTTTGGATTACAGTTCATCAAGCTTTTTAGTTAAACATTGGACTGTTCTAAGACATTTTGTAACACTTACTTCTTAGCATGGGGCCTACTATGAAATTTTTATGCCATTTTTGTGATCTTGTAGTTATATAAGAAGGGTGTAACACAGTCCCCCTTCAGGTTAAAAAAAATATTGATTGATCTTCTTGTTTTTGAAGGAGTTTCACATTAAAAATGTGAACTTGTTAATAAATCACACTGGTACAATACTTAAAGTTCTTGTAGTTGAATAGTCAAGAGTAGGAAGTCAAATGTTTTCTCTTAAAATTAAATTATTTTATACTGAAGTGCATGCTGATTCCTCAGGCAGATGTAATTGCTGTTAGTGAAAGATTTTTCTTTTAAAAGTGAATTTGTTTGTGGAATTAATGGTAAATTATTTAGATTCAGCTGAAGATGCTGTTGTCGTAAGGTATATAGAAATTTAGTCCTAGAAATTCTTTTTTGTCAGGAATTATTTTCTCATAAATATAAACCATTACCTTTTATTCAGGAGTGTTCTTCAGACTAAGCTAGAATCAGTCATAGCAACTAGGTAACAAGGCAATTAACTGGTGATCTTCAAACCCTCTAGGGGAAGGAAGGGAATTCTGTCCAAGCAGCCTTCAGGGCCAGCCACACTTTCTGTGTCTGGTGCTGGGAGGATCCATCCTCTGGGAAGCTTGAGACAAGGAACCACAACTTCTTCCTCTGGAAAGGGTAAGGAACCACCCCAGCCCTTTCCTCCCCTCCCAAGTAAGGAATAGAAGGTACGGACACACTGAGGTTAGCAGTCCCCTCTCCAACTTGAAAGAGTAGGGGATGCCTTTCATGCAATTGTGGCAGACACAGGGCAGCATGGTCTCTGCTGGGTTCCATCAGAGAAGGCAACTTCATGATTTCTGTGGATCTGAAGTACCTACACTTTGGCTGCAAATGGATAGATTACCAGTTCAGAGCTCTGCTTCAGATTGGCAACAGCCCTACAGGTGTCCATACAGGTGTTCACTTTGGTGTCAGATTGGGCCCAATTCACAAGTTATATACTTGCTGTGTTACATGGATGAATGGCTTGTTCTGGCAACCTTGCAGATCTAATTGCTCTGAAACAGAGATCACCTGCTCTCATTTTTTGCAACCTGTGGGTTGTGATAAACTGGAAGAAGTCGGAACTCTAACTAAAGCAGCAGGCATAGTACCTTGGCATGTATATAGTTGCAATTCTTATTGTGACAGGAACAACCAGCTCAGCTTTGGAAAGTAATTTTCAGCCACCTCCACCTGACATTCTTGGAGGAACTCATCCAGCACAGGCAACTCCTATGATCAATTCAGTGACCACAGAAGTGAGATTGGTCAGCCTCAAGCAGTCTTACTTCTCGGCTCATGCTCAGGGAGATCAGAATCAGAGGACCTTGCTGGGTGGTTTGACAAACTCACTGCAGGAGTTCCCTTGAACTCAAAGCCTCCTGTTTACTGATGTATGTTTTAGGTGTGTGGTTCAGAGGAAGAACCTCATTTGCACATCATTTTTGAATTGTATGAGATACAGCTTGCCCTGCAAGCGTTCCAAAAGTTTATGATGGATCACTCCGTAGTATTGATAAGTTGATGAGTGACAACAGTTGGCAAGGTACGTGCATGAGTGAATGGGTTGCCATGCCATCAAGCTGTCAGCCAGGTTCATTCTGGGTATGAGGATTGTGATGGCAGACCAGTTCAGCCACCAGACTGGGTAGTAGTGGTAGAGAGGCTGTTCTAGATTTGGGGAATCCTATCACCAACCTATTTGCCACTTGTCTAAAGAGGAAGCTCCTGGTGTCCTGCTCCCCATGCCAGATCCATGGTCAGCTCTGGAGGAGGCCTTCCAACACCCCTTGGATAACCCCTTGAAGAATCTGGACATTTATGCCTTTCCTGTACTCAGTCTGCTTCTTTATCACACCAGAGCTCAGAATGACCCTGCTATGCCCTTGTTGGCCCCAATCCAAGCAGTTTCCTGATCTGCTGGATCTTATTTGAGACTCCTGGAGAGATTCCCCATGCCATCTGTCATTAGTGTTGTAGAAGGGGTCTCTCTCAGGGTGGAGCTTCTGTTCAGCAGACTGTGGGGTTCCTTGTTTGTCTTCTTTAGGACTAGCTCCTAAAGAAGGAGCTGGCTCTCAGTTGATGCTCCCAGAGAGATTTCCCATGCCCTATTCAACATCAGTTACCCAACAGCTCCTGCAAAGGAGAGACTTTTCTTGCTGGACAACACAGGAGATGTAAGGGTACCCCAAATATCCTCATCAAAAGTGTATCAAGGAATGTGGGGCATCTTCTGTGATTGGTGTTGTAGAAGGGTTCTCTCTGAGGTTGGAGCTTCTGTTTAGCAGATTGTGGGCTTCCTTATCACCCCTCTTTCAGACTAACTCCTCTCAGTCTCCGCAGTGAAAGGCTATCGTTCTGCCTTGAATAAACTCTCCAGACTGCAGGGTATGGATCTTTCTACTTTGGAGGAGCTATCCATGTTCATGAGGAGCTTTGAGCAGTCTTGCCCTCCTTGAAGCTTTGGCCTCCAGCAGTAGGATGTCAATCTCATCCTCCACAGCCTAACTCAGATGTGATATGAGCCCTTGGGGGAGGCCACAGACTGAGATCTCACTCTCTAGAATTAGCCTCTAACCCTTGTATAACCCTTGGAGGTAGGGCATTTCATTCTTGTTTATTCCTGAGTTTGGGGTGAAAACCTAGAACCTGTAGTCACTGATGAAGGGTACAAGATGTCTCAGTTCCCTCTCTCCTGGGGCTTCTTTGGTGGTGATCCTGAGGAGAAGTTTTTATGCCTGTTTTATATACAGTACTGTATGAGGCATTACTCAAGAAGGATCCATCCTCTTTGACCTGTGTCTCAATGCATTTTTTTTTTTTTTTTTAGTACTGGCAAGCGCAAGGTAATGCAGGGTACCATCTCTTGTATTTTGGAGCAACTTTTTAGGTAATGAGGACAGATGTCTGGGAATATCTTATGACCTTGTACCTCATTCTAACTAGGGGCCATCAGCCATAAGGCCCTGGATACCTTCTTGGACCAGTTGTGGCTGCTCAACATGCTGTGGAGTCACCCATCTCCTTTTGGACAGAAAAGCATCTTGCCAAAGATACTCGAGGGCATAAGACTGGGGTTGAATGGTTGAGTGACTGGTTTCTCTTCGTTCCTTTTTTCCTCACTGCAAGGCAGCAGCTTGGGTTGAGCACAGTACATGCTAGATTGGAAGCAGGTGCTGGTAAGTTGCACAATCAAACACAAACACACCATTGTAGAGCTGCAGCGTATAAAATGTGAGACTTTCAACTCTTTAATGGGGTTTGGTGAGTGAGTTAGAGCTTTACTGTAATCTGAGGACATTAGCTCTACTGATGGGATTTCAGGTGCCTTCAAACTTGTTAACTCTTGTATGGGTCACAGTTGGTTCTTCAAGGTTTTCTTAGATGAGCAAGATCTCACACATCTCACTCAGGCTCAGGGCCTCCTCTGCTCACTGTTGTGATTGGGAACAAGACATTTCTGGGTGGAGATTCGACTTGACAATCAGTTGAAAATGGATTTCCCACTTAAGGAGTGAGTCCTACATAAAAGACTATGGTTTGTATTCCAATAGGAGTAAATCAATTTTTGAAAGTAATTTCCTGTTTTTCTTAGGTACTGTATACAAACCAGAGCCACTTATTATAATCCCACCGCACCCACCCTGCTTCTTCTTGGATGGTGAAGGGAAAAGGGTCAATGATAATAGGTGAGTCAGGGATTTCCCCCACTAGCCCTACCACCAGTTAACTACCCTGTTACCAAGTTTCAACAACCAGTTCTAGTTTTATCTGAAAGGTACTCCTACATAAATGGCTCTGGTTTATATATTTAGGAAAAATACAAATTTTAAAACCTTGCTTTTTTAATAGTATAATTTTTGTAAATCATATTGTGTAGTGTTTACTAATTCATCAGCTTTTTGGAATAGGCGAGATCAGATGAAATCAATGTTGGAGCAGAGATTACCGGGCCACTGCAAAAAGAAGACATTTTGAGAGTCTTGAACCGTTTCTACAGCAACGAAGATATCAGGGAACTGGCTCGTGAGCATGGGTTAGATAGTAAGTTCTGTTAAGTTTTTGTTGTTTGGAAAGAGTTCACTTGCTATATAATATTTTAGTACTGAAGGATTTAGGTTTGGTTAGTCAGTTAGAAATTGAATGCTGCCTGTTTAATGATGTAACTAATTAAGGTTCTTAATTGTTTGGCAATACAGCTCTTTATATTTCTTTTAGGTGTTTGACAATACAGCTCTTTATGTTTCTTTTAGTCATGACTGTTTTGATTGCTCGTCAGTGGTTTTCTTTGGTGGGTTTTGCATTCTTCCTTCTTATGTTGATTTTGAGTTTATTAGTTGAGATATTCTCAGAGTCAAGTGTTTATTATATATAGCAAATTGTCTGCAACCAAACATAATTCTTATTGCTGAATGTACTTTAGCCAATAATTCTCTTCTCATGTTCTTTGTCATTGTTAATTTCTGTGCTGTATTTAACACTGTGCTGAATACAAACTTTAGGAGAATATTTAGGAATGTGGTTTATGGTACAGTATGTACATCATTGTTCATTTATAAGATGTATTTTAAAGGTTTTTTTGGCAGGGGTGAGATTGTTTTCATGAAAGTGTCCTTTGAAATGTCTTAAAAATTCTTGTTTTATGTATATAGTCCATTTTTGCTGGTATCAACCTTTCATAATGAACTTCATTGTATAACCATATACTGTATATTTTTTAAACAATATTAAAATATTTTTATGGGTTATCAAAGTGAAAATTGATAGAATTCATTTAAGTGTTTCTTGTTCCTTTTTTGCAGAATGAAAATAATTTTTTCATTCTTTAAAGTATGAAACTGCTAAAACTATTAAGACTCTCATTATACTGTATTGCATAGTGTAGTCTCTTTTTCTTTTGTCAACAGGGAAAATTCAGATATCAAGGCTCTGAAAGAAAACAGAGTTGCAATTCTAGTTTTGCAAGCTAACTTATAGAGAATTTCCAGCTGCTTTATAACATAGGCTATCTTAAATCTTCAACTTGATCTTACTATTCCTTATTTGGGCCGCCTCACAGTGTTCAAAATTTTAAAACCACGTTACTGTATGTGTTTCTGCATTTTTAAAGAATCATTAAGTCAAGTGCTTTTGGACTATAAAAATGTAAAGAAAATGTAAAAAAAAAATTTAAGATGAAAAGTATATGTTGCTACAAATATAAAAACAAGATTTTTTTTTAGTTAAAGAACATTCAGCTTGATTATCAGTACTTCATTCCCTTGTACATTGATGGAAAGCACCTGTTGCTTCTTAAAACAATGAATGATCACTGTTAAGAAGCATATGCACTGTACAGGAAGTAACAATGTTTAGCAGACATTTAACATTAATTTTTTTCATGTATATGTATATTACAGCATGCAATTTTGTATAATCTGTGGTACAAGTATAGGCTACACAGACTGAGTGCTCTTGTTCATCTTTTGACATGAATTGTTCATATATGAACATCATACTTACTCTGTATTCATTATCATATTGAAATACCCAGTAGATACTTAGCCATAATGAAGAAGTATATATAATGACAAGTAGTTGACTATTAATACAGTACCAGTAATATTTATACTGTAGATGTTAGCCACAGGTGGTCTTTGTCCATATCCAATGTCTCTGTATTATTAACTATTTACAAAAAGATTTTTCTGCATATGCTTTCATGAGCTATCTGTGTGGTACTGTATTTCTGCATATGTTTAAAGTTCTGGAAAAAACTTGGTTTATTTCTTCTTATTCTTCTTATTCTGAGGGTATATTTGTATTTTAATTCTTTCTATAAGATAAAGTCATTCTGTTTTAGTTTTGTACTTTTATATTTTAGGAATACAGCATTGATATGTTCGTCATAAAGTTAATACTAAAGCCATATGTTTTGGAGTTGTGGTGCTCAACAGGTATGTTGTAACAGTTTTATGCTTTGTTAGTACAGAATGCAGGTAGCTTTTGGATAAGGCTCCTTGTAGAATGTAATGCCCTCTGTTTTAATTTTAAATTTATTTTATTGCAGACTACCTGTATCAGCAGACTTTCATCAGTTTCCGGAAATTTTGTGTTGAATCTGAATCGTTACCTGTTGATTTGCACATAATAATAAGTGACATTATACAGGTAAGGGGTCTTCATTTTTTTTCTAAATTTTACTTTTATAATAGAAATGGGTTTCTTGTCATGTTTATATTTTCTAAGCTTGAGAGTTGATATGTAGTACTGTAGTTATTATGTTCAGTTTCATTGTTTTTAGTACTGTACTGCATTGTAGTATTTGGAGTTAAAGCTAGTTTCACATAGACCCAATATACTGTATTTTATTTTGTCCTATAATTTCATCTCTTGTATGATTGCAGGGTGCTGCTCACATTCATGACATATATCCCCAGTTTAGAAAACATGCACTGAAAACTTTCCCTCACTTGAATTGCATTGATGAGCTGTGCAAAATATCTGACCTCTCAACTCCTCCAAACTGGTAAGAGATATTATTTCTTTATTAAGAAATCTAGTATGTAGATGTTGATAAAACATTATCTTCATCTGCCATATATTTGTACAAACAAGCATGGCAGCATATATTAGTTTTGTGTCCTTAAGTTTGCTGGAAAATAAATTCAGAAAATGGATGTTGATTAAATGTCTTTGTGTTCTGCAAAAAATGTAAAATAACTTTACCAGTTTTAGTCAGCATCAGGTTAATGGTCATGTTTATATGACAAGAATAACTTTTCTAAAAAGATACTGTACCATTAATACTACTTGGTATTGAATGTTGAAGCACAAGTATTAATATATGTAGGTATGATTTTAAGTTACTTTTAATGTTTCTTAAGATTGAACATCTATTATGTTAGACTTAACAAAATATCCTATATCTGGCCAGTCATTTGTTAATGATAACCACACTTTTGAAATAGAAACTCATCATAATTAAAAGATGTGTGAAGTTTGGTAAAATGATTGTAAGTATATTATGAAATTTTGGAATTGTAGTGAAAATTGAAGCCTTTTGATTTTTTAGGTTTATTTGAAACAAATTGTGAGTGTGTGTGCTTTGCTTGTTATGTTTATAGATAGAAACTAGTGCTATTGTTAGAAATTACTGTTTTTATGACTTAGTGCATATTCTTATTCAACAGGTACCCAGAAGCTCGTGCTTTAAATAGGAAGATAATTTTTCATGCAGGACCAACAAATAGTGGTAAAACATACCATGCTATGCAGCAGTTTTTGTGTGCTGACTCTGGTGTTTATTGTGGACCTCTCAAACTTTTAGCCACAGAAGTTTTCCACAAAAGCAATGAGAAGGTATGGTAACAATTTTATTTTCATCGTACACTCCTTGTGGAAATTGCTGTTAAATGTCTTTTATCATCGTTGTTTTTACGTTAAAATTTATTTATTATTATTGTTTGCTTGTACTGTGTACTTTTCCATAGTTCCATAAGAACTTAAGTACTGCTGAGATGTGATGGTTAACTGTTTAATAGCTGTTTACAGTAATCAAAATAGGAAACTTTGTTGGAAATGTTGTTTCTGTACTCGACTATAAATCAGAGTAATTCAGCATTATGCCCTATGGCAGAGACTTATCTGTTACAGTGGTAATGTAGTATAGATTTGAACATGTTTTTTGTGTTGATAGGGTACACCTTGTGACCTGGTAACTGGAGAAGAACGAAGATTTGGCTATACAGATGGTTCATCTGCAAACCATGTTGCTTGTACTGTAGAAATGGCCTCTGTAAATACTGTATGTAAGTATATTACAGTACAGTACTTTTCTGTACTTAGTTTTATATTGATTTTGTTACAAACATGTTAGCGCATAGTTTGTGGTTCCTTTGAAAATCTGATAAATTTTATGAATGTTACAGTAAAAAAAGGATATGATATGTATTTGCTTTTTATTATTAAAGCACTTTCTGCTATGATAAACAGGAAAATTATCTATGAGAAAAAAATAAATTTAAATTCCTTTTGATAAAAAATGTACAAAACTTTTCATTTAAGTAACTTTCCTTAATCAGATGATGTCGCTGTCATTGATGAAATACAAATGGTAAGAGATCCTCAGAGGGGCTGGGCTTGGACAAGAGCATTTCTTGGTCTCTGTGCCCGGGAAGTTCACATTTGTGGCGAGGAGTGTGCAATTGATATAGTCAGAGAATTGGCATTGGCTGCTGGAGAAGAAGTAGAGGTAAGTCAATGTAAGGTGTGTCAAATATTGTAAAAAAATTGGATAGTAAACATGGCTAATCCCTACCCATGCTGTCTATTCCATGCTCTAGACAAACCTTGCATTTTGCATCTAGTAGCACAACTTATCAGACGTGTATGAAAAAATTCATTTTGTAAGGAACAGAAAAGTCTGATAAGCATGTAAACATAGGAGGTGCTGAGATGAATGTGACCAATTGTGTCTTAACTTTGGCCTTTCTAAACCTATAAGAATGATTTCCTCTGTTACCAGTGTAATTGATGCATCAAGCTCTGTGTGGTGCTGCTCATATTCACTCATTTTCTGCATTACTTGCAGCTTATACTTGCAGCTTATATAACTCCTTCAGTTTTAAGTCCTATACTTGTTGCTAGTGTTTTTCAAGTATATGTGGTGATTTTTAAGATTTATTCAGGTTACCCCATTTGTTAAAACAAAGATACTGTAATGTACCAACAGTGAATGTCAAATTACAGTACATTGAAAAGTTTTTGTTCACCACAACCTTATGAATGTTATGGATTATTATTTTAGTGTAAGTTATCAAAGTTACACGAAAACATTTTTAGGTCATGTGTCAGTTATATTTAAGTTGCCATCATTGGTTGCTTTCCATTGCTGCAGCACTCCTTTCTTTACTGTTGGTTGATCACAACTCCTGCTGCTGTTCTTGTTGTACTTCTAATTGGTGCTAGTGTTACCAATTTCTTTGCAGTTTCAGCTGCCCAGGTACTGGCTGCCTTGCTTGCTGCACTGATGTCTGGACCTTACCAGTACTCATGCCACTTTGCTAGTCTTGGATTGCCAAACACTGTTGGCAGAAGAAAACATATGCAACTGTGTTGCCTATATGACACTTTGTTTGAAATGCAATTGGTGAACTAAGGAACATGCTAAAGTGATCTTTACTCTTAAATAAATTCATGCAGCAGCCATTCATTGGTATAGAGTTGGTGAAAGTAGTGACACAATCAATGGGGAAAAGAATTGAAAAAATTACTGAATCTGCAGAATTCATTCTTTTTATGCCTCATTCTATCAAATATCTAGGAAGTACTACTACTTCAGAGCACCTGACCTTTCAACATAAATTTGTTTTTGATCCAGTTTTTATCCCTGCATATATTCTACTAAACTTTGTCACCTGGGGCAGCCTGGATACACTGAGCCAACATATATCCCCTGAAATATCTGAAATAATGGTCATCAGAATGTCTGTGATATATACCAGTATCCAACCCTGCAGATCAGTTGATGAAGTTTTATTTAGTCATACCAAGAAGGTCAAATACCTGAAGATGGAGATAAACATTTTGATTTAGTTGGATCATCTTTCAGCAGACTAAGCCTCAAGTCTGTTTGTACTAATCAGGAACCTCCAAAAGCAGCCAAGCCTCCAACCTGGCCATGGCAGGCTGCTAGTTCAGTTATAGCCATTGGGGATGGTGGTTTCCCTTTAGCCATGTCAATTATAACAAGTCAGCTGCAGTTCCCCCAGATTTTATTCCTGTTAGTCCTTTAATTTACCTCTGTTCCTACTTCCTCTCTTCAATTTTGCTGCCCAGCCTCTCTGTTCTTCTTGTTTCAACTGTGGGGTTTTCTCCCAGTTCCAGCTTTAGATCTTTGTACTTCATATCCTTTATTTTTTGGATCTCTTTATCTTGCCATCCAGCCTCTCTTTCTCTTTTTGCTGTCTTGAAAATGCTCTAGTGCTTTTGCTTGGCAGCATAAATTTCATACATCAGTCAATCAACTCAGTAGAAATTCCCCCAGACCTTCAATAATTGTATGGTTTATCTTGGCTCAGATAAGTGTCCTAGTTCCTCAAATTCCAGACTTTTGTTTCACAGCCAGTGGCTCTTGGTTAGGGAGCTCACAGCCTGTGACAAGCAACAGGAACTAGGTCGGGTGAAGAGGAAGCAAAATCTCCTTTTTTTGGAACCAAGGGCAGTATATCTGGCTCTTCTGTCATTCTGCAAGGTAGTCATTATAGTTTTTAGCATTGCTACACCAGCATCTTCAGAAACCAGTATGTTACAAGTACATTACCTGTTTCGACTGGTAATAAGGTTTTGTTTGGTAGGAATATTGAATATTTTGCCAGCTGTCCCTGTATTTCACTGTATTTTGCCTCAGCAATCTCCAGTGCCCTCCATCTTTTCACCCAGAATTTATTAGGCTAGACCTCAGAGATCAAAGATTTTTGAAGTTGCTATAATACTAGCCATTGTTTTTTACCTTCTCTTGACACTCTTATTTACTAAGCAGTGGGACAGTAAATTACTTACACCACTTTTCCAGTACTGGCAGTCTCCATCTTTTACCCATTTCTTAGGAGACTATCTGTATCTGCAGTTAAGGCTTCAAGACATTTTTATCAAGTATTGAAGCTTTGGCCTGTAGGAGTATTACATGCAGGGACCTTGAGAATCTTCCTTATGGGACATCCCACTTTTAGGATGTTATTTCCTTTTAGTCTCTTCAGAATTGGGTCTTTGGTGGGTTGATCTTTTACTTTTGATCTCGTAGCCACGAGCCAGGTTTCTCCTCTCAGCTTCATGAATCTTGCTGCCTTACATAATTTACTGGAAAATGAGGGAGGTGACCATTGCGAGACTACCTCCTGTGTTACAGACAAAAGGCTGATGGATCCAAGCACATTCAGGACATGAAAATGGTCATGTAGTATATCATTAATGGGTTTTTATGAAAAAATTTGCTATAAACATAGTATTTTAGTTATAAACATAGTATTTTAGTTAAGACTGAAGTATTAGAAGGGATTTTTGTATGGCCCTATATATTTTCAGGTTAGACGTTATAAGAGGCTGACTCCCCTAAGTATTGAAAATTCTGGATTGCAAAACCTAGATAATGTTCATCCTGGGGACTGTATAGTATGTTTTAGCAAGAGAGACATCCATTATGTTTCAAGGGAAATTGAAAGAAGAGGACATGAGGTAGCTGTTATCTATGGAGGTATAGTAGATGCAACCTTGTTTGAACATAAATTTTAATTAGGTGTTTGATTATTAATTTTCAATATTGAATTTTTCAGTGATGTATGAAACTTGCAAGTTAATAATTAGTCTGTACTTTTTTAGTTGCCATTAGAGAGCATAGATGTTATCTCTTGGTAATTTCTTTGGAAAATTACTTTTTTCAATTCCTTTTTCAGTTTGTCTGACCTCTTCATGCTTGACCTTCATAAACTTGCACTGCATAAATAACACTAATCTTCCTTTTTTGTGTCCAAAGAGATGAAAATAAGAAACTGAAAATTTGAGTTTATACTTCCAACTGCATCATTAGATCTCTAGTTATAAACCCATTGTAAAATGGCTACAACAGTTATTGCTGGGATTCTTGCATTTGAGCAAATTTGTTATTTAATTACTTTATGACTGTCAAGAGTAACAAAGCTTTTGTGTTAAATATTTGGTTTTCATTAGAGTCAGTTAATTATTTGACCTTTATAAAATTATATAAAAGATGATTCACCTTAAATGTATAAAAATTGCACGTAAAGACATTCTCCTGGAATGGATCAGGAGTTAAGTAAATTTTAATTCCAAGTAAGTTACAAAGCATAGGATATTCTTTTCCGATTATGAGTTGCATTCGTTACAACAACTGGCTTATAGTTTTACCTACGTGCATGGGGAGTCTCAGGCAGCAAACTTTGTTATAAAGATAATTGTTTGATTTGTATTGTTTACAGGTTTGCCCCCTGGAACAAAGTTGGCTCAAGCTTACAAATTTAATGACCCAAATCATCCCTGTAAAGTTTTAGTAGCAACAGATGCCATAGGAATGGGCCTTAATCTGTAAGTAAACTACAGAATTGTGTACATTTGTTATTTTCCAACCTTCAACCCCAAGAATGTTGCTTTACTTCCTGTTGTGTCTTGCATATAGTGTACTTGAGGCAAAACTAGAGATTTTATTGCCTTTGGTCCCATGGCTGTCCAACTGCTTAATTTTTTCCTTCTCAGTCTTTTTCCCTATATTTGGGAATGAAATTTTTTGGCCAAGCCTAATGAGAATAGATATTAATATTGTTATTGATTATTATTATTATTAATTGTTATCAATTATTATTATTATGATGATGATGATGATGATGATAATGAAGTAAGTTAGTTATGGTTGTTAGTTTTTGAGACAACTGAGTCACATTTCTAGACTAAGATGGCTTGTGTGAAGATTTATTTTTAAACTGCTTGCAAAAATTTGAACTAAGCAACATTAAATATAATAAATAAGTGATAATAATATCACTTTGAAATTAGGTTGAAGTTTTTTCAAATATGTTAAATGTAGACAAAGTTTTTGCAGAAGTGTTGATTTTTGGGTATTTAATGGTGACCACTTCTCACAGTCAGGTTTCCTTCCAAGTCATGTAAAGGTCCTTACTTTTTCAGGATCTTTATACAGTACTTTCCGTTAGTTATAGTACTGTATTACCATATTAATTAATTATAAAGTTGTTAGTTTGATGAACCAATGGAATTGCATCTTGGATCTGGTAACATATAGGTACCATTAGGGTTGTTCTGATTGGTAGTATCCTTTTCTAGTTTTACCTTTTCATCTTTCATTGTTTTGATTGTTATTTTTGCATTTTCCTCAAATGAAGTGTGTTAGAAGTAGTAAGGACATGTGTGTAGAGACTGGAACTTAAATTAAGATGTCAAAAGATTGAAATGTTTGGCTGTCTGATTAGAAGGGGAAAGGAGCAGTCCTTTAGCAGAATAGTAATATGGCTAACAAGCATAGCAGATGATGCAGAGTGTGTTAAGATGAGCATGTAGAGCAGATAGGAATTTCAGTAGTTGCCAAGATGGAAGAGAATAGCGAGTGCTCATTGGGATTCCTAACCTTAAAGGAAAACCTCATGTAAAATCATTCACTGTGATAGTAATGACACTAGTTAGACTTATAATATGATGTTAGTTACAAATATTTATTTTATTCAGTTCTGTTTCATTCTTTTTTTTTTTTACCTTATGGTTGTGCACTTGTAATATGTGTTACCATGGTGTTGATGGAAAGAACTTGTATGAGGGTCATATCCCTTTGTATAATACAGTAGTTGAGAATATATGGATGAAAGTAAGTGGTATAACTATAGGGAGCTAATGATGATTAAAGCACGGGCAGTAAGTACACTTTGGTTTTGCTACATCTTCACCTAAATTTTCCTCAAGATTAGGCAAAACTTCAGACATTGTGTTTTCATGTAGGATGTTGAACTGTATGACTTCATTTAGTGATGCTTCACTTTTAGCTTCTGGAAGAATATCTGCAGTTGTAAGGTTTTCATAACCAACTTGTCTAAAGTAGCCATCAGGTTTGAGACTTTAAAACATCACTCTTAAAAAGGAGAAATTTTCCTGATTCTTCCAAGAAGTTTATGGGAAGTGGAGTCTGTTTCATCATCCATATGCCCATATTTATCAGCCTTGTGATGTTTTCGTCTTTTGTTTTATGTAGAAGTCACTAGTAATATTGTATATTGTCCACTTGGAATCTCAGGTACCCTTCAGTCACTTGCCTCACTTTTCATGTTACTAGCTACAGTATACTCTCGACTCCACGACATGATGCATCAGCCGTAAGACAGTTTTTCGATTCAAGTTTCTGCATTTCAGCTGGCAGCCACCTGGCAGCTTATAGGAATGGGATCAAACTATGGAGGTACTCGGGGAATTGGTTGGTGATGGCAAGAACTTGACAGTGACTATGGTCACCCCTGTTTGGCCGTAACAAGTGTGTTCTTTGACCTCTTCTTCATGTTAAATGGCCTTCCCAGGGGGATCCCCACATTTTCATAAATTGCACAGGAGATACTGCTGGTTCTTGCTTGAAGACTATAAAGACAAGGTAGTGGGAAGCCATCACAGGGCCTTGCAGAGCTTGAACTGCTGTCATTTACCAGGCCAAGTGGAGCTTATTCTATAATAAGCATGGTAAAAAAAAAGAAGTTAATTTAGTCTTTTCCAACATTCCTTTAATTGGAGACTTTCATCTTTTCCTTCCTTTTCCTTGTCAGTTTTAGCCACCAATGGCTAAAGACCACCACTTTGCAAATCTTTTAGCATCAGGGACTACAAGTGGGTTGTTTAGTGGAACTGATTAGCCTTATCAAACATTTTGAGAAGGTCCCTCAACAGTTCCCAAGCCTCCCAACTAGGATCATTCCTTGGTCTTGACTCAACTAGCCTACATACAAGCCTTTGGTACAGGCTCCACTTCAGGATCTTGTACTTACAACAGCTTCTCTCCTGGCATTTATATTTTCAAGGCAGGTCAGCAAGATTTCATGCACTTTCTTATAGGGTTCACATTCAAAGGTTTGTTGTTTGCAGCTGACTTTGTGGCAAAGGTTCAAACTCTAGGTTGCAAGGATTATTCCACAGCACCCTTTGCCATACAGTATCTTTTCTGGTATCTGTTGCTGTTAACAAAGAGGACCTTCTCTCATCTGGTAAGGGCAATAGGTCCAGAGATTCCAGAAGCAACACCTTGAGATTGTTTCTTTCAGTGGGTCAGTCCAAGAAACAGTCTCAAAGAATAAATTCTCCTACTGGCTCAGGCAAGTCATCCTCAGAACTCACATCACATGATAGATGGTGAAGCAGTCAAAGGAATTTTAGGACTTTAGTCATTTTGCAGAATTAGCTTATTGTGCTATATTTTATTTTGCAATTTTTCAATACTCAATTCTTGTGTGAGACATGGAATCAAATTTTCCTGATAAGCTCTGCAAGTTGTGTAGGATATAAAATTTGGAAGTAATTGTTTAGAATATTGTCTTTTCACTTTTAAAATCATGGTTTTAATTTTTGCAAAACATGCAACCATTACAAAAGCAATGTCAATTTCATTACCTTTGAGTTCACTTTTATAGGTTAAATTGAAATCTGTATTATATTTTTTTGGTCAGAAAGTCCTCCACCAAAACAAAACCACCCTTCTTGAACCACTGGTTGCTCAGAAATATTTTGCAATATCCACAAGATAAATTTGCCAGTTCTGTTTTTTGTTACACAAAACATCAAATACACTTAAAAGTAAATGGCATTAACATTGTTCCATATTACGTTGTTTTGTTACCATGGATTTATAATACCTGTTGTAGCATTTAGTCATTTTATAACTTTGTACTAAACATCATAATGAAAAGCGATTCAGTTATCACTGTACTTGATTTTTCAATCAGGAGTATTCGTCGCATTGTTTTTTATTCGCTCATCAAACCCACAATAAATGAGAAGGGGGAGAAGGAAATGGAAACCATTAGCATATCAGGAGCTTTGCAAATAGCAGGACGTGCAGGCCGCTATGGAACACAGTGGGAACATGTGAGTGTGTAGTAGATTTTTATTGGCAGCTTCTTACAATTTCCAAAACAGTGAGGTTATTGTCCTTAAAAATGCTAATAAGCTGAGCAATTTCTGAAAGTGAAGTCCTTTGGATTTTAAGGTAATTTCCTTGTATGTAAACAAAAGATTTATATAATAGTGGTAATATTTTTGTAGATAAAACTAATATAATTGTTAATGTTTAGTGTTACTTTTGAAGGTGCCCATAGTTGATATTATCATTTACAGGGTTATGTTACTACCATGAAGTCTGAAGATCTACCAACCTTGAGGAGGCTTTTAGGAAATGTCCCACAGGATATTGAACAAGCAGGACTCCATCCAACTGCTGATCAGATAGAGCTCTTTGCATATCATCTACCCAGCTACACACTCTCCAATCTCATAGTAATGCATAGTAGCATGTACAATGACTGAAATGAGAGCTGAGTTTCAGTGGAACGACTGTCAGGGTTTAAAGAAATTGATGAGAGCAATGACACACATAGCCTTTTCTAGCTTGATTAAAAAAGGTGCATGCAATATCACTCAGTAATATGAACATGCCAGTACTGCTGGTATTGTGAGGGCATTAATAATTAAGCCAAATGACTGTCGTCTGAAGATACTGTAGTTAAATACCTGATGCTCAAGCTGATGTAATTAATATAATTCTGCATCTATATAACTCTGGTTTCTAAAAATAAGAATGAAGAAACAGCTTACAGTATTCCCCACTGTCACTACACCTCTCCATCTAAAATTTAGTTCATTGTAGCATTTTTCTATGCAAAAGAAATATGTAATCTTATTCTTTTGCATAAGTTTAGAATTTCTGTAGATTTGAAAGTGGTGTGGAAACCATTTATTAATATCAAATTTGGCCTATTCCACTAGTTTTGCTTTCTATTATTGATCAAAATCAATAAAATCTTCATATTTATACTTTACGTACCCCAGATCAAACTATTTTATCTTTAGAATTGTATCATTCTAAAAAAGCGCTGACATTGCTTCTCATGCTGTTTGATGAATTGATTGTTAGTTATAGTTTCCCACGTAAAACTCTTCTTTAGTTAAGATAACTTTTCCCAATCTTGTTGATGTTCTTACTGTGTATCTGATTACTCATATCCTTGGCCTGAAGTGAATATTTGTTGCTCTTATGGGTGTGAATTAAGACTCTTAGTCTCTCTCTAGCCTTGATATAGTTGCTTTTCTGGAAAACAAAGTAATCATTCACATTTTTGTTAATAATGAAACATCTTTTTTTTTCTAGGATATTTTTGTGAGCCTTTGCACAGTGGATTCATCTTCGTATTTCATGTGTATTATGGATGATTTCAAGTTTTTAGCCGATTTAATTCAGCACATTCCATTACAACTGCGGGCTCGTTATGTGTTTTGCTGTGCTCCAATCAATAAAAAGATGCCTTTTGTTTGTGCAATGTTTCTGAAGGTAAGGGAAGTTTGTTGGCTTAATCTTTTATTTATCAGTAGACTAAAGATTTTCTCCTGCTGTGTTTTTCCTTTAAAGGAAAAGCACTACTGTTTTGTGAAATATTTACTTAATCTGTTTTCTTGTTTGAAATCCATTACTCATTAATAATTTAAAATGCAAAATTCATTTAGATGCACAAAACATAGCATTTCAAAGAAAAATGTCATTGTTCATACTCAGCCAACTCTGTGGTCCATGAAATGATGTCATTCTCATTCTTCTGTGCACATAAATTGAAAATGGATGTACTGCCATTCTCCTGGACTACTGCTGCATTTTCTACTTTTTTAATGATTTGCTATTGATGGAATGATGTTTTAAGTGCATTTTCATCTCATATTCAACTCTTTTGTTATATGGAGTGATGTATAATTTTTTTTAGCATTTAAGTGCTACTATTGTGATGATGATAACTCAGTGTGCTTGTGTGGGTAGGGATGCAAGTCCTGCTCAGCCTTTGTCTTGTCCTTGGAGGAGGACCTCATTTGCAGTGCCCTTTGTGAAGGGACCAAGTGTGTTCCCAATCTTATAAGGTTTGCAAGGATTTGTATAAATCTGTGGTTTAGCTTCATGCAAAAGTGTGTCCCTACAAGGGATGTTGTGCTTCCTCTGTTGGCATGTTATCAGGTTCATCTGATTATCCTCCATACCACCTCCCATTGCTGTCAGGACATCAATCATATGCAGTGGACTGTCTCTGGCCTTCATGCCTGCTGTCTTCTCTCCAGGGCAGCTGTCTCCTTCATAGTTGTCTCCCTCTCCCAACGGTATCCTGTCTACCCCAGGTGGTGCTCTGCCTGTTTTGTTTGCTGCTTTTGCTTTTGTGCTGACCATCTGCCTGCCCAGACCTTCACTCATGTGTGTTCTTCGTTCTGTTGGTGATGTATTTGGTAACTGGTTCAGGTTGGAGGTTACATCATCTTTTCAAGGTCAGTCATATGCTGTTGTTAACTGTTAGGCACAGGAGTTGTTCTCTTCCTCAGTCCTGGCTCTTTCTGTTCCTGATACTACCTCGCTTCATGGTATTGCTTGTCCTGCAGTTCTAATGTCTTTATGTGGATAAATATTTCTATCTCTCTGCCTTTGGATATTTTACTGATCCAATGTACACAACCCTTTCAGAGGCCCTTATTGTTCATTTGCTTCATCTTACTCTGGTATTCCCATACATTCAACAGTGTATATATGTATCGGAACGATCCTTACTATGCAATTGCTCTCATGTTTTCAGCTGTCCCTGCAGACATGTCCAATCCAGTTTCCTTGATTGATATAGCATTCTTAACCCCATTGCACCTTCCTTTACATTTTATGCTGCTGTACCCAGCTCCTGTGTTTCCAGTTACCAAAACTCTTACCTTAACCCTTGCCTCCACCTCTTTGGTGTCCGTGCCAGCATCGTGACTGGCTTTGTTATTAACTACTGCACTTGTCCTGGTTCTCACCTTGCCTTTGGTGCTTCCACCTGCTATGGGTACACATGCTTTTCCCATGGGTATTTGGTGTATAACCAATACAGTTCAATCCCTGAGTGCAAAGAATAAAAAAAAAAGCTACTCTAACATATCTTAGTTGTTGTCCAACTTTCAAGCAACAGCATATGTCAAGTATCAGAAACAAATCATGGAAAGAAATTTTGTCAGTCTTCAATATTTTCAGTTTACTCAGGGCCAGCCCTGTTAGAATTTGTGGTCTTGTTGTACTGTTTATTAATAAATTAATAACCTCCACACAGCTATTGCCGAGGAATTGGGCTAGATTGCTGGTTTGTGTGGCAAACATGGTTCTCATATATTCACAGCCCCTCCTCTAGTCCTTGGATGGCACTTGGTGTAGTCAGAACACCTCTGCCAACTTTTACCTATGTATTGTCACTCATAAGACTTTGGGATCACTCATCATCCTCCTCCTCTTGATTCATCCCTCATTTATCTGGCATACTGGAGGCTTTATATTTCATGGAGTACCATGTCTTCCATTGTTGACCCATTACTTATAGAAGTGCCCTTTATATGAAGTAATATTCAATTACATACTCACTGCATATTGCAGCTCTCCTTAAACTGGAAGTTTATTTTCGATTCCCATCATTTTTCCATAGACTGGACTTATGGGACTTATGGCAGCTACATCTTTCTTTTTGTGAGCTCATCTGCTTCATCTTTGCTTCTGGGTTGTGATTCAGGCTGTTTATGAATAAAGCTTTTGTTATGACAAATAGTGTTTCTACAATCAATCAGTTTTTTTACTGACCCATTAATTGTATTTTCTAGTGCCTTCCTCCCATAATCAGCCTTTAGGAGAGTGGTACAGGAGAATGAAATGAGCATCACTTCATGGGCTAGGAGGTTGGCTGGGCAAGTGCCATGGGATTCTTTCTTTGAAATATTTTGCTGTATGCTTGGATGTGTTCTGGAAAGTTTAAAGCTGTTTATGATCACTGGGTGGTTTGTACAAAAACTTGCTTTATTATAAGAACATATATGATCCAGTGCTCTGCTATTGAACATCTAATTTGAAGTCTTACTTTATCATCACCATGTAAAGTAGCTTATTTAGTTATAAAAAACTTATTTTCCCAGATAGTTCCAGTATGTTAAAGAGAACTTTTGCACTCTTACAGGAGATTGCAGCATTAATTTGCTTTAGAATATGTCTTTTACATACTTGTTGTTGGCATTTTGTTTTTAATATGTCAAAAATAACAGGAATTATAAATAAGGAAAGATTCCTCCTAAGTGTGCACGTCAGACAATTTAGAATATAGATTTATACTGTAGGTGGTGGTGTCTTAAATTTCTAAGGACATATAGTAATGCAATGCAGTTTTAGGCTGCAATGTGGGAAGTTTTTCCAAACAGATATTTTCATTTGAATGTATAAGTGCTGTGGCTAACTATTGTTCTTGCTCTAGATTCCTTGCTTTCATATTACATCCTTTTAAGAGATATTCAGTTACTAAAACCTTTTAAAAAATTCATTCCAGTTTGTTCGTCAGTTTTCTCAAAATGAACCAGTAAGTTTAGACTGGCTTTGTCACCAGATCAAGTGGCCATTCTCTCCTCCAAACACTATTCTTGACCTAGTCCACTTAGAGGAAGTATTCGATGTGTTTGATCTCTACTTATGGCTCAGGTAAGTCTTAAGAAGAATTGAGTTACAATCAGCTGTTTGGAATTACAAAAGTGAGGTACTGTGATACCAGTGAAAATGAAATTTTATATATTGAAGATTTTTAAAATGATGGTATCACTATGACATTTCTGTTATAGAACTCAGGCTGCACTATCTAAAATTGTTGAAATATAACACAAAATTATAAGGATAGTATTAAAGTATTCATATACCAATATCATGCTCGTTAATAGACATCTAAAAGCGTTTTTTTTTTAGTGAACTGGAGAAATTTTACGTATTAGTGCATATGTTTCATGTAGCACATGATTAACCTTTGATCTGTGTCTATATATTGTGGACTGGTTGTTTTTCCTTTGTTAGTATAGTTACTGAAAAATACTTGATGACCATATGGTGGTTAGCAAAACACATGTCAGTTCCAAAATGTTTTTTCAATGGTGGGGTAGCTTTTGTTGGGAAAATTTCTGCTAAGATGGCGTTGACAGTTATTACCTACTTAGTAAGACTTGCCATTCTCCTTTTTACTGTTACTATTCAGAGATTTAAACAAAAATATAAATTTTTTGTAATATAGCCTGCTAACATTTTCCAGTGTCTTACCCTTTGAAGCACAGAGGACTAGTTTTTAGGTGGTCTGGTTTAATGGTTTTATGAATTGCCATTAAATTTCTAGAGTGGACAATAAGACTAACACTTTACAACTGTAAAATGTTGCTATAATACTTGAAATTGTTTTGAAAGCATAACAAACGGTAAGTTATCTTTTGGTTCTATTTCAACAGATAAGCAAGATAGATTTATACATGGTTATTATCACATCTAAGTGATTTTCTTCATGGTTATTTTTAATGTTTTTATTTAAACTTTGTACTTCCAGCTATCGGTTCTCTGATATGTTCCCTGATGCAGACCTTGTCAGAGATCTTCAAAGAGAACTTGATGAACTGATAGAAGATGGGGTTTCTAACATAACAACTCTGGTTCAGAAGTCGGGTACTCGCATTTCAAACTTGGATGACAGTGAAGACACATTCATCATGGACCAAAGAAAGAAGAATTCTGACAAAGGCCGTATGTATCATGGTTTACTTATTCACTGTAGTCTCATATGTTGCTAGTATGCAGAATCTGTTTATGTGAATAAGGATCACTTAGCAGTTTTGAGAGTGCATTTTCACAATGTTAATAAGCTGAAGAATTGTTAAAAAACCATCTTTCCTGGACATTTTGTAATTGAATTTATTGTCTACCATGGGTTTCCGGAAAGAGTTGATAACGCCATTCATTAGAGCCATCAAGTAGGAATAACTTAACAATTAAGTCATCCAGGTAATAATATCTAATTGTTTAAACAGTGCTGAAAACAAGAGAGTAATATTTTAAGCATGATATTATCCAGTGTATTTACAGTATAAGTACGTTTACCCTACTCATATTACCCTCGTGAGAATTGGTTGGGACTGTTCATCATCATCATTAGTAACATATGTTATGGCAGGTTTTGCACTTTATGCATTTGTTGAGTTCCATTCCATCTCTTCTACTTAATGTTCTTTAAGCCTTAATTAATAGTCCTAGTCTTTAGCCTCCCCTCCTCCACAATCTTGTCCCTACCACTGGTCGACAGTCTGCATCTTCCACATCTACCTTTGCCAAACAGTTGCTTCATTCCCAGTCTCATCAGTGTCCAAACATCTCTTTCTCTCAAATCTTCATTTTTTCAAGTTCCTTAAATCATCACCTTGGCTGCTGTGTACTTTGCAATATTTTGTTACATTTCTTAATTTATTTACTCTTAGTCCATACTAATTTATTGTTTTCCAGAGCTTAAGATGCCACGAAGCCAAGTACAGAGGGACAGAAAGGAGAAAGGAAGTATTGGTCGTGGGAGACTTACTGACAGACTGTTGGCGCAGGGATTGCTGTCACCAAAAATGTTGGCGGAATTACAAAGAGAATGGCAGGAGATGGTCAGTGGATGTTTATTGTAATGCTTTTAAGATTACTTTTATTACTCAGCTCTAAACTGTTCAGTTTCTAAAGTGAACTAGAGGAAATGTGCTGTTCATAGTTTAATAAGGCCAAGGCCCATTTCTACTAGACTCATAGGGCTCACCCAGAGGATTTGTTCTTAATGAGAAGTGAAAATTAGAGTATAGCAAAGTTATACAAGAGATGAAAAGTGAATGTAGAAAGCAGTGCAGCTTGGTCAAACTTATGTTGCAGAGACCTAGTACCACTTTATATGGTGTTGCAGAGACCTAGTACCACTTTATATGGTGTGCCATTTAAGAGCCACTGTCAGCAACTCCTCTTGGGGATTTAGATTACTAAACCCCTCTTCAATATTAAACTTAATATTAAACATTGTTGTGTTTAATATTCAAAATACAATCAACAAAAATGCCAAGTTTTGTAAACAGATCGGCTGAAAAATTTGGTTAGAACCTCCAATTTTAATTAACCCAATTATGAAATTTCATTAGATACAGTATACAAATTCTTTGCACCTGTCTTTTGAGAGCTAAATAAATTACCTCACAGGTCTGATTAAACTAGTTAATAATACTAAAATACAAATATCAATTGTAACTTAAGGATAATTATATCAATCATCTGCAGTACTGCTTTCTTATATTAACTGGACAATAAGAAATAGGTAAATGTACATTGTGTTTCATGACAACCCCATTTGTCATATTGTGCCCACATTCAGTCTGGAAAATACCCCAGACCACTGTCTTCTTGTCTTCAGAGTGAAGATGGGATTGTTTATACATCGTTTATTCAAGTTTGTGTGTCTGCAGTGCTGTCAACAACAGCTCTTTAACCAGAAGCTCCCCAGCTTATTTGTTAGCCAATCTCAAACAGCTTTTGTCTTCGACATTCATTACTCAATTTTTTCTTAAATCTTTTCAGAAGCAATTACTCCTTGCTACTCACAAGTTTCAAAAATCATGCCACTCTTGGGGATACAGCTCAGTTGAATGCAGTATTATGGGATAAACTTCCAGCCAGCTTGGTTTCAGGCCATTTTCTCTCTGCCTGATTCCACCTCAGCTGCTGTGGATGTTCCAGTGTTAGAAAGCTTCAATACATAATTCAAAGTTTCAGTGCATAATTCATGACAATGTTTTCTTGCACTGTATTGAATGTTTCATGGCCCTCTATGTCAGATCATTTTCCTGACTTTGTTTGCCCTGCAACCGCTTGCATCACTATTTCTTTATACATTTGCATCTCTTGTTGTGATTCCAAGAACAGTTTCATCTGCTCTTGTTACTTGGGGTGTTTTGTCAGCCTTCACTGGGTGTGTCCACACTACAGTAGAATATATCATACACACACATCAGCAACTTACTGAACACATCACAAATGGATTAAATACAGGTCAGCAACATGTTTGGTAGTGCTAACCAGTGTGCTGCATAAGATTGTCCATTATCTGTCTAGGTTTGTTCTCCACTTACAGTCTTTTGACTTTTTTTTTTTAAACCTGTTTGTGATGGGGATGCAACAATTTGTGATTGTGATTATGGCATATTTTACTGCAGTGTGGCACCCATTTGCCTTGCAATTCCTATGCCTTTGTAAAAATTGCAACACCTATAGCACCCACACTGCCTCTAATAATCCTGTTATTCTGGTTAAGCCTGCTGCTCTCACTCTGTTAGCTCTTCCTGCAATTTATTGTCATCATCACCTGCCGTACTTTTTTATCAGCTCCTCCTATGTGTGTATCCTTACTGGATTGTCCTGCTTTGTTCACTATGTTGCCCTGCTTCTGCCATTGCTGAAGCTGCAGATGGTCTGCCCTTGCCACATGTTTTCCCTGGAGGACATACCCTTCCCAAGCTTCAGCTACCTAAGGCCACCTTTACCAGAGGGCCCCTATTCCTATGGTAGTGGAGTCAAGATCATTGCAGCTACTCTAGAAACACTTCCTCCAGCATAATCTATTTCTTAAGAAGGGCCAATGATCATCATTTGCAACGTGCAGTCAGTTTGAAGAAACTCTGATGTTGAATTAATCAGTTGATGCATCTCTCTTCCTTGAGGTTGACTTCTAAGTAGCCTCTACAACCCAGTTGCTGCAAAAAGGAAATAGTTTCTCCATCTTTGCCCTCCTACACTTTTGTTTGATCTTGTAAGATGTCAGCAACCTCAGCCAGCTATTACAAGAGGTAGTGTTCTCTATCTCCTGTGGTCTCTTAGGTTGTTCTTGCCCTCCTTCTTCAAGGAATCAAAGGTCCAGTTCTTAATCTGCTCCATTGCTCCTTCCTGAAAGTATATGAACTTAATAAGGTCCACTTCATAAAGCTGTCTGACAAATGAAGATGAGAAAACTCATGGAACACAAGAGGAGAAAAGGATAAATGAAAGACTGGGTGTGAGTGCAGTGTCCAAAGAGGTAAGCTCTGTAGACAAAATTTAAGCTGACACTGCTTCAAACAACATTCTAACCAACTCTTCAATCTCGGCTAACTCTTCATTTTCCCTATTTTTACTGGGATCATATTCAAGAGTTTCACAAGAAAGGCAGAAGACTGTCTGGTGTCTTTCCCTTCACCCATCCCTTCCCAACCAGAGGCTGAGGAGGTTATATAACTAATTAGAAACGGCAATTCTTCCCATGTCTGCCTTCATGAAAAAAGAGTAACACCAAGCAGTGTCAGGCTATACAAGCTTCTTAGTCACATTTACCTGCAGAGACTGATGTGACAGATTTCTCCACGAGTTTAATAAATAATGCTAGAAAAAAAGTGAAAACTGCATTTTCTTGTAGGTCCAAGATCTGCCCATGCAGTGGCACAGTCCTAGTGTTCTACAGATGACTAGTTTTTTCTTGGTGAATTTACCCTGAAAATAACTTACGGATGACGTGGAAATCGTGTCATCGGAGCACTTACGGCAAAAAATTTGATGCGGTTTCGCATCATCGGATCACCGGAGGGTTAAGGTAGCAAGAAATATTACAAATCCTGGCAGGAGATAAGCACATACAGTAGCTATGGGTAGGGAGTTCTTGGATCACCATGAGTGATATTCAGCCATGAATGTGTACTTTACACATTCATGGAGGAGCAACTTAAGTACTCATACAGCTCTTTTGCTGTCCTGTGAGAAAAGCCTCTTTCTGTGTGGCAAGATACACTGGATAACCTCCACACTTGAAGGTGGGGAGTCTGGACTGCCTGATGGTACTTGTGAATGTCTGGTTGACACAGGAGGGTGGGCCACAGGAGTACCCTTTTGGTGCCACAAGCAAGAGTGTCAGCAAATCTGTATACCATTCACATGTGGCTAACAAGAAGCCACCCTAATCATGCGAAGACCCAGGATGAAGAACACTGTTGATCCCCCAGCGGAGATTGAAGAGTTTAATCACATTTACATTCAGATTGTTTCAGGGATGTTGTAACAAATCCTCCTTTGCTGTACACAGGTCTGAAGACTGGATAACGTAAGATGGGAAGTTTTCTGTTCAATCTGGTTGCAAACAGATGTATTATGAGGGAACCCCATATCTTGAACAATCATTCCACTGCCTGGAAGTGCTGGACTATAATCCTTCCCCACCACCTGATCCTGAAGACTGAGCAAATCTCCCAAATTATTCCACCTGCCTGGAATTTATCTGGCTGACAATTCAACAGCTTAAAATGCTGCCTACTTGTGAACATGGCACTTGTGCCAGTGAAGTCTGTCGACTGGGAGGCTGCTTGTCAACCGGTAAACAAGAATCCAACTGTGGAAGGTAGCTTCCACCTCCTCTTGAGTAAGGTACCTTCTGCTGACATGAAAGCAAAGAGGGGAGGGTGGGGGTTGTTTGATCATCTGTAGGCAAAGAAACTCCCTGACCCACAATGTTTACCTCTCACAAAACACTACAGTCTGAGACCAAGGCAGCCTGACTGATGGTTGCCACTTCCTTCGTAGACAACAAATGAGTAAAGGAGAACTGACTGCAGGAGCACAGCCAAAAGAAAAGTGTGTTTGCTCAGGAGGCCTGGGTGGCAGAGAGAGAGAGAGAGAGAGTATCCAAGCAATATAAATTAATCAGCAGAATGAGACAGGAATCAGAAGGGTACCGACACAGATGTTTAAGAACAGAAGCATGAACTTGAAAGTATATATTTTTGGCTTGAAACCTCAGAACTTTTGAGTTGCCACAGAGGCTTAAAATGAAGATGGTAATTGCACTAGGTATCTCCTGGTGAAGGCTCAACCTTTGAACAAGAGGGAGGGGAGCAGGAGCCACAACACAGTAACAGACAAAACTTCGTCTTTTACTATTTACAAGTGAGGGAGAAAGAGGCTGCCCTTTCCTAAAATGATGTAGTTCTGCTTCCTAAAAGAGGATTATGAAAGAGATGCAGACAAAATCAGAAGGCACTTAGGACAGTGGAACAGCAAGGCATTACTGGAAAATAGACAGTTTGACAACCACCACCACCAGCTTGATTGCTGGAGAAAAGGGATCCAGAACACTTACCACTGAAAAAACTAAAATAGGAGGATACTAAAAGCATCTTGCCAAAATAATTTCTAAGTCTGAATCATTAAAAAAAATCACATTTTTAAAAAGTCAAAATCATTTTAACAAAAAAACTACCTTTAACATTATAAATACACACTGAAAAGGGCTAAAGACTTACGATGATTGGTACTACTACCAGCTGGGCATGTTGCAGTGTACCCACGGTATCAACCATGCCACATTCACACTATATGGCAGTCTTTTGCAAAAAGCATGCCAAACACTTAGTGGCAAAATTACAAATCACAAAATGTAAAATAATGAATAAATTATATTGTTTTGTACATTGAAAACACAATTGCAATGAAACAATCTGTATTGTGCATTGAAAACATAATTGTAATAAAACTACAGTTTTTGTAAAATACAGTAAACAGTACTAAAACATTTACAGCATACATTTTAAGAAAATTTCCAAAAAATGGGATCTTGCAGTTTAAAACAATAGTAATAAAACCTATAAAATACTGAAATACAAAATCCTTTTCTATGAAAAAACATAAAAATGAAATTTATTACAGAAAGACTGCATCTGACATGGACAATTAATACATGAGCATCTGACAAAGGAAAATTGACTGAAATTTCAGACTTCACCTATAAATATTGAAAGTAACATTAAATGAAGCATCTACAATATCATATAGATAACAATTATTGTTTGGTTACTTGAAACCTATATACTCTAACTAGTAATCTCTAGTTTGACAAACTTACTTAAAACACTAAGCAGAATACAATTTTCACACTTATCACAAAACTAATAGAATATTAATGAGAGACAAGTAAAAAAGTACATAAAAAACTAGAAAATCTACCATTCTAATAAAGTAAAGTGCCAGTGCTGTTCATAAACAAAGGAGGGTTCAGTGGTGTTAAGGTTTTCACCAGTGTCAGAAAAAAAAATTAATTGCATTAATAAAAAGGAATTGAAAACTGGAAAAGAAATGATAATCTGAACCAGCTCCACAGGTCTTGAATTTGTTAACCACTCTGCATTCACACAAAATATTTGATTAACTACCCAATGTATGAAGACCCTATGCATGTTACTACTATACCTGAGCCATCTAATTTTCTTTTCTACAAGTGGATTGATGTTTTAGATTTGCATGATGGATGCAGAGGTTCTGGTAAAGTATTGGGGTTTGTGATGAAAAATATTCTTGCAAATGGACTAAGACTATAAAAGCAAAAGCAAGTGAGACAAAGGACTTAATCCAGGGAGGGGAGGTCTCACCCAGCTATTAAATTACCACTCCAACCATTTTAAATAAGTAATCAGCACCTGGTTAATGGTACCTTCTTAGCATTAAGGTATAACTGAATTTAGAGGTTTATTTGATGTGAGGCCTCAAATAGATTTCATTAACGTTCTTTTTTATTTCAGGGCACTGATGATGACGACTTGCCTCCTTCACCATCTAAACCAAAACCGAATAGAAAAAGAAGAGGCACCAAGGAATAAGATATTTTAAATCCAACATGAATCACCAATTCATGTACATGAATGTATATACGTAATAAGTAAAAGTATGCCTATGAATATTTCTAAAACTCACTTTTATTCCCAACTTGAGATTAATGAATATTTTCTTCAAAGTAATTCTGTATTACAGTTTGCTAAAATCAATTCCCTTTTACCTCTGTTAGGATTCAGTATTATAAGTTTCATAAGTAAATTCTATGTAAAATTACGTATTTAGGTGTAAAAGACATTAACCAGCAAACTTCCACAAAATGGAATATATTAAGAGTGATACTCTCAGAATCAAAGACATGAGAAAAACAAAGCCAAGAAAAGTACTGTGCATACCAAATGTTCACGAAGTAAAGGGGCAAAGTACTGTAAGGCATATATTTCAGGCTTTTACACTCATATTCAAATCACTATCATGATTAAATTCACATAAAAAAGAATACATTCCAAGAAGTGCAGCACCTTCAAAGTACTTGTGATTGCACTATTATATTGCATACTGAAATATGGCATAAAGCTGTGGTAGGTATGTTAGAGATCTTCCATAACCACAAATATTCAGGAGGTAGAGGTCATGATATTACAGAAATCTAAGCAGGAGATCCAATACAGTATTCCAAAATGCTACATTAAGGTAGCAGATACTTGTTGCAATTACAACACCCTTTCTGCTATAAATAAAGCTTTGCAAACAATATCAGTATCCAAAAGAGGAAACTTGGAAAGACAACACTAATTGCCACTTATAATCATTAGAAAATATGATACAAATGGAGGGGCACCCACAGCAAGATATGGTATAGGATTGGTTAATCAGCATCCAAAACCAAAATTCCATCCTACCCCTCACAACATTAAATGGTATTCTTGACGTTGAGAATTGCAAGTATACTTTTGTTTCCTGTATGCATTATAATACATGGAACCGAAGGGTTTGAGGACAAGATTTCCACAAACCTAAACAATGGATGGAGACATAGTTTGCAATCTTCAAGGAAGCCACAAACTCTGTCTAGTGAATGAAACCAAGCTGAGGAGAGTGCCAAAACAAAAAACACTTAAAGCCACATATTGAGCTCAGGGGAAGAAGCAATCTTATCCTACTGTCTTAAAAGAACTTACAGTTCACAAAAGAAGGGCAATCACCACCAAGTTTCCTTTGATAAAGGGCAAGGGAGTTTTCTAGGAGTTTCCAAAGCTTAAGAGACCACCTAGCCATAATTCTGATAAGCCATGAGAGTGCCATCTATTTTGGAGGCAGTTAAGCAGAGTTAGCCACGGATAATACCTAACAGCCATTCATGGCCACTATTAAGCCACTCATGGGGCATGGATGGAAGGAATTAAGAGACTGTTATCCAGGTAAAGAGAAACAAAGTTCCTGTCGTAGTTAGGAGAAACCCAGCGAAATTCTTGGTAATGGTGGGCAGAAAACTTCACTCTCAGCCTATAAATAGTAAAAGATGGGTTAGGAGGCTAAATAAGTTGTCATAAAGGAACCAAGCCCCACCTCCCCCATAACCACTATGAACAGGTGTCAAGGATATGACCACGAGAGGAGGCACAGGGATGAGTTTTAATTTTTGTCATCCTCACATTCTACTTCAGTGACATTTACTCTCAAAGTGCAAGAGATGATTTACATCACTGTATTTAAGAAAAAACATGCAAAGTAAATTCCAATGTGCATTCTCAAACATTCAACTACCTTTACTTATCAATGGCTATGTGACCACACATCTACCAACTTAAAGATATCTCAACCTACCATGGAAGTTTTCCTTTCCAATGCTCCTTCATTTACTGCTGTATTACCGTGCAGCTCATCTTCTTCTTGTAACTTAGGCACACCCATGACAAAGTTACCCGTTTCCACTAATTTATTTCTCAATAATTTGATATCTTGAAGTAACTTGCCTGTTTATCCTGGAAAATAAATGCTTATGTTAAAACTTTTCTTTTGGAAGGAAGGGGAAATAAGGGTTCATCTTGAAAAATAAATTTTTGGTTCATTTATTATTTTTTTTTTTTTATAAAATGCACCCATTATAAAACACAATTCTTCATACAAATGCACCATACTTAGCCTTAATTTGCAGAGTCAAAATCCCCAGAGATGTAGCTTCTGAATTCTTAAAGATGAAAGAAGCCAGAAAATCAACCACTAAGTCGTTTACAAACTCTTCAGTTATAATTAGCCTTAACTACCTAGGTGGGAGGACAAAAGAATATGACCCTAGTGACAGCACGATTCCGATGGGTTTAGGATCTCTTGGGGACAGAAAAGGGCAGGAACCCAATGTTTTTAACATGAAAGTAAAGCAGCAGTTTGTATCAAGAATATTTCCACTTCTGCGAAGAGGAATAGAGTCTTTGGGCCTTGATAGCTAGTTTAAGTTGAAAATACAAGACTAGACTTGTACCAGTTTATGCTAGACCTAAGACATTAAATACTACATAAGTAATTCAGATCTCTTCTTAAAACAATTTAGATCGCCTTTCAAAACAACAGCTGATTCTGTTAATACATGCTAATCATCCAGACACCCTCTCAGCATTGAGCTACTTTTGGAGCTGTAGCTGGCCAAAGCACAAACCTGTTAATTCCTCCCCATCACGAGGTGTTTCCTGGAAGATGGAGAAAACAAGACACATGAGCAGGTGCCAAGGATATGACCACAAGAGAGGAGGCAGATGGATGAATTACTAGTTGTCCTCATCCTCTAATACGTCTACTTCAGTGACAATTACTCTCAAAAGACAAGCATTGATTTACTTCATGTATCAAAAATATGCCAAAGAGAGATCGTTCATTTAATGATTTGCAACGCATAGTTTTGAAGAACGATTATGCAGAATGGTGTAATTGCAATATAAAATTTAAGCAAAACGAAAAGTGCTAGGGAGTATGAAGTCATTCAGTGCTGAAAGGGAAAATGAGAGTAAAGAAGGTTTTGAAAGTGTAACAGGAGGAAAACCTTGCAGTTGCAAATGTTAGGAAAGGGTATAAAGTAAGATGGAAGAAAGAGAATATGGACGGAAGTACAGTAAAAGGAACCTAAGGGGTTGCAGCTAGGGGCGGAAGGGACGCTGCACAGACTCTTGGATAATGCCTACAATGCACCGCATCAGTGCAGTGATGTGTACTGATGGGATTAACCTGCCTACGGGGATTATGATGCATACACAGAATTACTTAAGGATTCCCAACCAAATGAAAATAGATTTAAACCTCGTGATCCCAACAAAATGGAAAAGCACTCCGTCATCTTGAAAGGCATCTCAGGAATAAAACTCCTAAAGCTTGTTGATAATCGTGATTGAAGGAAGCACACACATCCTCAAAATTCTGAATAAAAATACCGTGCCAACATTAGGTTATGGACTCAGATCTGCAGTGTCTATTGGGACGTTTTGAAAATTTTAAAACTACAGAGTCATTTTGAAGAAATTTCGGCACGTGGCATGTGACGATGTAAACATGTAAAAGTGTAGTCTAGAACAACATGCCACTTTCCACACTCACAAAGTTACAAGATAAACAATATAAAAAAACTTATAAAACGTATAAGATATGTTTAAGTAATAAAGAATTAGTGATACTATTTGCCTAGTCGCAAACCTAGTTGGAAGAGTAGAATGCTTCAAGGCAATCAGCAACTATTGACAATATTTTAAGTTAAAAATTCATTGATAGCAGTATGACATCTCCATCTAACTCCCATCTCTCTAAGTTTGAGAGCAAGGGAATCGTGATTAACACTATCAAAATCAGAGCTAAAGTGCAAACTGCGTGAACGGAATCTACGAAATTCAGTCGATAGTGGAAATTGAAAGAACACTAGCACCAAGGCCCCTGTTAAAGATAAACTGCAAACTGAGGAACAGGCTTTTTGTCAACAGACGTTAAAAAATTTGAGATAATCTGAGAGTTAAGTAAACTGGCGGTAATTAGCAGGGCAAGAGTCACCATCCCATATTTAACCAGTAGAATGACATGGCAGTTCTCCGCCTGAACAGCCCATTCTTGGTAATTAACTAAAGTAACAGACAACTTAAGAGAATTATTCTTAAATTGTTAAAAAACATAAGTGAAAAAGTCAAGAGAATTCCAGATGAAATTAAAAAAAAGTTCTTCTCAACAAACTAGATTTGTCTTCTTAATTCAGCCATTCATTTACATATTCGAAATGGTCAAATGTTATCTCTAAGCAAAGAACTGCCGGACAGGCTATAAAATATTCGTCTCCAATTGTATAACAAATTCTTTCAATAACGACAAAACAGGAATTTAATAAGGATTTAATGAGTAGGCCTACTTCCCAGCTCAGGAGGGAAATTGGAAGCCGAAGTGCTTGGGCCCGTCACAAACACAAATCAAGTCCAAACGAACCCATGTGTATAAATTTAGGTTTCGGAACCAAATTCATATTCAAAGTTTTATTTCCAGTTTATACTGGTTATTCTCTTACAATCAGGGGTCAGGATTTTAGTACATTAAGGATGTACATGGCAGTAAGTTTTTTTTTTTTTTTTTTTACTGGAACCAACCTAGATACAGCGGATAGGCGCAATATCGGTATTCTTTGTTTTTCTGGAAAAAGGGGCTCTAGGAGATAATAACCAAGATCCATTAAATTAATAATTCTTCGGACCTTAGGTACGAATACTGTACACGCACAACTATGGAAACAGTCTTGGGCTTTTTATTGTTATCTATTATTAATTTCTTTAGGGCAGTGGGAATCAGATTGCTGATCCCTTGCCTTCTATACCCTAGCTGCGAATCACAATGGACCCCCTTAGAGTAACAAGAACGCAAGGATTGTTTTAGTTCAGGCGCGCAAAGACTTCCATGAAGCAAAGATCCACGGTTATGAACGAAAGCTCTTAAAACATTCATCCAGTTCCCCGCAGACAAGTAAAATAAGAACAAGTACCAGTGGAGTGAAAAACTAAATTCCCTTGCGTTTAAATTAAGTTATAAAAATGGCAAGAATATATACTCTTTTTCAGATGGTCCTCTGAGTCGTCGGGTCTCTTTCAAAGCTGTGGGAAGGGATCGTCTGGGCGGACAGCGCACAGCGGTACGATTTCGTGTCGTGTTGTTCAGGTTGTTTTCCATAATTGCCGTCTCGTTCTGCTGTCAGAGGGTGACTTTGTTCCTGCGAGGATGGTAGCAGCAGCGACAGATCAGACCTTAGCAACATGTTATTAAAATTCTGACACTGGTTTTTCTGCATATTTCGTCATTAATTAATATTAATTTTAGCGAGTCTAAGGAAGACCAGGGTTGCTTCAACATACCCTCCTGAAGAAATGTATTTCCCCTCAACTATCCTACGTATACTTCTGTCATGATACACCCTATACTTTTGTCATGATACACCCTCATTCCATTAAGACATGCTACTGCTTGATCATTATCCCATAACGGCCGAGTATTACGGTGAAAGTGTTTCTTATTCTAAATGCTGCAATATATTCGTTTTTTTTTCAAGGATCGGCCACTTCCCCCAATATAACTCTCGTTACAATCTTTGCCTATAGCCTAACTCGTTATAATCTTAGCATGGAAATAGTTCCTCATTGGACGGGTGGGTACCGTTCTCGGCTAGCACTCTGCTGGCTCCTCGTTCGATTCTCTGACCGGCCAATGCAGAATTAGAGGAATTTATTTCTGGTGATAGAAATTCATTTCTCGCTATAATGTGGTTCGGCTTCCACATCAAGCTGTAGATCCCGTTGCTAGGTGACCAGTTGGTTCTTAGCCACGTAAAATAAATCTAATCCTTCGGGCCAGCCCTTAACTTTGCATGGAAATGAAAAATATATCTCCGTTGTTACCAGTAATATCTATTGGGTTACTCTAGTCTTGACTAGTTTTTTCAACATATAACTGTAAAGGAATGTAAAATAAATGGAGGTCTAGGGTTCCCTAAGCTCTGACTGTAACGCGGTCTGATAGACTGTTTTCTTCGTAAGCGATGAAAGTGTCAGTTGCCAAACTTCTGGCGTCATTACATTAAGTAACGTTGCAACTCAAAACACATACATAATGCATATATACTCATGCATAATACATACATATAGGAGTAAGCATATTCATCAGCCTGAGTGCATTCGTAAGAAATGGTATGTTTGATGATTGGAGGGCTCAGTAGTTTTTAAGACCTGAGGGCGGACAGAAACCATGCGTCAAAAATTTGAATCTCTTTGGCTTTCAATCATTTGGTTTTGCGTTTCCAGAGCACTTTGACCTGAAGCTCTGCAAAAAGATCAAATCTCAAAAAGTTATCAAGACAATCATTGTCTGCAGAACACTGGGGGCCGATGAATTTTACTCAATTAACCTTAATCACCCATAGATTTGGGTGTATTTGTTTTGACTCTCCCAACTATCAACACTGATTAACATGGTCTAAACACGACTAGCTATAGAAAGTTTCAGGCTATCCGAGCCAAGACGCATTTCGAATGCTGGTTTTACAAACTTCAAGTTTCCAGCCCCAAGATGTATCAAGAAACCAACACTTGAGATAAGGAGAACCGAAGAGTCTTAGATTTGCAAGAGGAGATTAAAAGCTTTTAGAGTGGGTTATGATACATGAGAATTTTACAATGGATACGGTATACGCTGTCTTTATATATGCGTAATCGACAAAAAATGCAGGTACTTCTGGAGCCTTCGGCGGAGGGGGCGTGTTACATTGAACACATACAGAAGGAGAGGGCGTGTTACATTGAACACATACAAGAGAGGGAGGCGATTTTGGAAATTCTGAGATAAGATCATTCTCTAATTACGTACGAGAAAAGCGCTAGCTGTACTTTGTTGATATGAACGGAAAATAAGAGAATAACGCAGATAATACCTGACAGCAGCAAAAGAACTGCTGAATGAATGCTGTCGCTTCAAATATAGAAATTAGGACTTTTCGAGGCATCCAAAACCAAGGAGATTTTGCGGCAAATTCAGAGATCAAGGGAACTGTATCAAATCCTAAGAAATGAAGCGGCTTAGTATAAAGGGGCAAAACAGTACTGTAATTAAAATCATATGGTGCGCCCAGGACCCTGTAAAGTGGGTCCTGGGTGCGTTCATACTATATAACAGTAAAGCATGTGATACACACCGGTGTAACAGTCTGTATCTCCCCCCGTCCGAAATTCCCCCGCGGGGGAAATATGGCCCAGGATATATTTCCCCCTGCGGGAATTTCGTCCCAGGATAATATTCCCCCCTCAGGGCAAAGATTCCCCCAACCCCACTGCTGTTATAAGAGTATGGCTATGGCGGCGACGTGTAGCAACGACAGCCTCCTGCCACACAGGATAATTATCATCACGACTAAACTACCTCTTGGCGGTCATTATCTTTGCTATTTACAGTCTTTTGTTTATGTTTATACGGAAATCCCCACCGGGCTTGTACTAAACACGCCGCAAAGGTGGATACATGTAGGGAGTAGAAATGGCCTAGAGGGGGGAAAAATATCCTAGGTCCAAAATTCCCCCCGGAGGAAAAACAACCTGGGCTGTTATTCCCGGGGGGGAAATCAATCATAGGCTTTGTCTGTCCGTCCGCCCTTTTTTCTGTCCGCCCTCAGGTCTTAAAAACTACTGAGCCCTCCAATCATCAAACATACCAAATTGCAGCCCTCTAGCCTTCTCAGTAATTTTTATTTTATTTAATGCTAAAGTTAGCCATAATCGTGCTGCTGGCAACGATATAGGCTAGGCCACCACTTGGCCTTGGTTAAAGTTTCATGGGGCGAGGCTCATGCAGCATCAAACCGAGACCACCGAAAGATAGATCTATTTTCGGTGGCACTGATGATGCGCTGTACTGTTTATTGCGTAATAAGCTGGAAACTATCTGTAAACGGTATTTGAAATACTTTTTTATGTATTCTCTATTTTTTAAAAGAAATATATATACGTATATATATATATATATATATATATATATATATATAAGAAAAGATATATATATATATATATATATATATATATATATATATATATAAGAAGAAGATATATATATATATATATATATATATATATATATATATATATATATATATATATATATATAATAATTGTGTGTGTATGTATATATATATATATATATATATATATATATATATATATATATATATATATATATATATATATATATATATATATATATATATATATATATATATATTATATATATATATATATATATATATATATATATATATATATATATTATATATATATATATATATATATATATATATATACATTATATATATATTGTTACATGTGAGGGTCTTGGTTGATCATGTATTATTCAATTTACGTAATTTTTACCCTGCAAACCAAGATTACCCACGACGCAGATGCCCAGCGACTTCGACAAAGTTAATCCTCAAAGACAGACGTTAATTATGGCAAGAGGTCGCCAGTTATCACTTATTAACCTCCGGCGATAACAAAGAATATTTGAGATGAATTTGATTTTAACATACGGTTCTCCCAAACATTCGGACCTTAGGCATACAAAGCATCGAGATTTAACACTGATTTGCTTACCTAAATCCTAGGTATTTTACTGGAATAACACTAAGTTGAAGCTAACAATATATAATTAGGCTTAATCTGAGACTTCAAACACATATACACTAAGTGGTGGCTAAAGGAAGAAAAACAAAGAAATGCGAAATACAGAAAAGAGGTTAAAAGAATGGACGAAGTTCCCAACAGCACACGACTATACCTTTAATGATCGGAGCGTTTATGCGGAAACTCGCATTGTTACTAAACACGGGTGGATACGTGCTGAAGTTGGGTGTGTGTTTCTTGCTCCACCGCCATTCACTAATAAAATAATAGACAAAGGGGGGGATTGGGTTGACCTTCCACCCTCCAACGTCAAACATACCGTGATTGGCCCCCAGTTTCTCTCTGTAATTTTATTTTATTTATGCTGGGTCAAAACAGGCCTGGCAGTCATGCCTTAGCGTCCACTGCCCTGTTAAAACATTATACGAGAGACAGGTAGAAAGGAAAAAAGGACCTTAGGACCACCTATTTTTAAATTGAATATGGAAATTTCTCCTATGGGGTTAAATGCCTAAATGCTTCCTATTCCTTTCTCCAACGGATGTTAAAGTTTGAACTGAAGATATATATTCTAGGCGTGGGACAAAGCAATTTCCCTGTCTCAGTCAGGCCTGATATTTCTATCCTAAATGTTATAGGGTGTGTACAGCGTAAATATTTATAAAAATATATATATATATATATATATATATATATATATATATATATATATATATATATATATATATATATATATATATATATATATATATATATATATATATATATATATATATATATATATATATATATATATATATATATATATATATATATATATATATATATATATATATATGGGTGAGAATCTTGAGATCGTTAAAGACCCACAAACATTATATATATATATATATATATATATATATGAAATTTTTATCACCGTGATTTATATATAATCCTGAAGCTATAAATGTTTATCACTGTGATTTAATATCAAATTCACGCTACCTCATTGAATATCCCCGATGGGGAATTATCATCGAAAAATTTTATAAGTGATAAATGGCCTGGTACTGCCGAGTCTCGATCCCACGACGCAGATACTTATCCAGCGACTCCAGTCGACGCGTCATACCCAGTCTCGATCCCACGACGCTGGATAAGTATCTTCGTCGTGGGATCGAGACTCGGCATTACCAGGCCATTTATCATATAAAAATTCCTCCGGCGATAATTCCCCATCGGGGATATTCCTGAGGTAGCGTGAATTTGATATTGCGACATTTGTAGTTTCATGATTATATATATATATATATATATATATATATATATATATATATATATATATATATATATATATATGTATGTATGTATGTATATACTGTATATCTGTATCATTAAGTCCACGTCGGAAGGTGAGTGAAAACAGGTGTAACAGTTTGTATTTCCCCCTGTCCGAAATTCCCCCCGCGGGGGGAAATATGGCCCAGAATATATTCCCCCCGCGGGAATTTCGTCCCAGGATAATATGCCCCCCTCTGGGCCAAGATTCCCCCATCCCCACTACTGTTATAAGAGTATGGCTATGGCGGCGACGTGTAGCAACGACAGCCTCCTGCCACACAGGATAATTATCCTCACGACTAAACTACCTCTTGGCGGTCATTATCTTTGCTATTTACAGTCTTTTGTTTATGTTTATACGGAAATCCCCACCGGGCTTGTATTAAACACGCCGCAAAGGTGGATACATGTAGGTGGGAGTAATGGCCTAGAGGGGGGAAAAATATTCTAGGTCCAAAATTCCTCCCTTGGGAAAAGCAGCCTGGGCTGTTATTCCCGCGGGGGGAAATCAAACCTAGGCTAATTTTCCCGGGGGGAATTTCAGTCAGGGGGGAATAATTTCCTGCTACACCGGAAAGTTATCGCTCACATAAAGCAATCATGTTAAAACTACTTAACGACCGTAAGTGGAGAACGACTCTGGTAAATACTTAATCGCACGATCAAGGGAACCGTGTCAAATGCTAAGAAATGAAGCGACTTAATGTAAAAGGGTAAACCGGTAATACACAACAATGGTGAGCCCATGACCCAGTAAGTGGGTCCTGGGTGCGTTCACACTATATAACAGTTAGGCATGTTATACACACATTGGAAAGTTATCGCCCACATATCGCAAACGTGTTAAAAACAACTTAACGACCGTAAGTGGAGAACGACGCTGGTAAATACTTAAACGCACGAAGCACCGGTTAAGACTTCCTGTAAGTCATTGACTCATATTTAACCTTGTTATGATGTGTGTACGATAAGTCACAAACGTGAGTTTGATATATTTTACTGATAGCGTGGAGGCACCTTAGGAGCAGGAACAGACATAAAAAAGCTCTAACAGTTGCCGTTACCGGGAAAACGAAAGAAAACGGTATTAGAAAATGAAAGCAAATTGTAAATGCATTTGAAATTTCCGCTACTCATACAAGAAAAAGTCATAACAGTTTTCATCTACGTGAGATTCAGGTAAATGGCTCTCTCCCAAAACCACCATCAGAAAAACCATTAAGTCTGAAAGACTCAGAATATAAGAAAACCTATGAAAAAAAAATTAAGCTAACCAAAACAGATAGTGGCGATGACCCAATCCCCAAGGCGGACATTAAGACAGGGGAAATTTGTCGTGGTGCATAATAATAATAATAATAATAATAATAATAATAATAATAATGATAATAATAATAATAATAATAATAATAATAATAATAATAATAATAAAATAATAATAATAATAAAATACAAAATCCACATTTATGTAAATGTGGATTTTCTAGCTGAAGAAGGGAGCTGAGCAGGCTCTCGAAAGCTCCTGGAATTCATTTTATTATTTGTAAGTACAGTACTTTACATAAATGTGGATTTTGTATTTTATAAACATATTCACGGGATTGTGAAGAAGATTTGCAATAATAATAATTTACTATTATTATTATTATTATTATTATTATTATTATTATTATTATTATTATTATTATTATTATTATTATTATTATTATTATTATTCACAAGATGATCCCTATTCATATTGAACAAGCCCACAGGGCCGCTGACTTGAAATTCAAGCTTCCAAAGAATATGGCCTCATTTAAAAGACGTAACAGAAGGTAATGAGAAATACAGAAAGAGCATATCAGTTATTAGAAAAACAGATAAATTAACAAACTGACAAATTAATAAAAATGTAAGTAAAATATACAAATGTAATAAACATGAACCTAGATCAATACCGATTCCCCGACGAGAGAAAATGGCATTTGTAACTCGAGTTTTAAAGAATTGAAGGGATAAAGAATTATTAGAATCGCGTCGACCCATATCAAAAGTGTCATTTCTTTCGGATATGAGCGAAACAGTTGTGTACTAGCGCTTGTTAGAAGAATAGAACAGAATATAGAATTTAGGCCAAAGACCAAGCGCTGGGACCTATAAGGTCACTCGGTGCTGAAAGGGAAAATAAGAGTAGAAAGGTTTGAAAGGTGTAACAGGAGGAAAACCTCGCAGTTGCACTGTGAATCTATTGTTAGGATAGGGTACAAAATAAGATGGAAGAAAGAGAATATGAACGGAGGTACAGTAAAAGGAATGAAAGGGGTTGCAGCTATGGGCCGAAGGGACGCTGCAAAGAACCTTAAGTGATGCCTACAGTGCACTGCATGAGGTTCACTGACGGCACTACCCCCTAAGGGAACTAGCGTTTGTTGAACATCTTGAAAAATCAATATTACACCGGCAAATAAAACTACCGTGCTCTGTGATGAAAGACCCCTGTAAATACTTAATAAATTTGCAACGCTAATGAAAGGCTTCGACTATATTTTTGCTTCACAAACTGACATGAAAGTGTCCTAGGACTGACATTATTTAGTATACACACCATCGAATTGTTATGGATTATGCAGTATAAAATAAAATGCAAGGTTTTCTGCAGATAATTAATAATCTTACCCAGTTATCGCCAACAATAAAGATACTATGTCCAAGATAGGGAACACAGCAAAGGACATAAAATTAGATGAAAGATAAAAGAAAAAGAAAATTTGATAAAAAATAGACACAACAGCGTAGAACAACTTGAGCTCTGATTGGTGAAAACTTAAATTTAACAGATTTAATATTAAATGTAGTGAAATTATAATTCACCGAAAAAACGGAGCCTAAGTAAAGAAAATCAAAATATGGGTACTCCAAAAATGCTTATACATAACTAGGAAACAGAAAAATCGAGCACAGAAAGTCTTTATGAAGGTCTCATTGAATATTTACTAAACGGGAAGCTGGCTTTAATCAACAGCGCAGCCCAATCAATAATGAAGAGTCCCCGTGGAACACATGGATTAAGCCTGTGCTTGCTGAGAGCTTCATAGGGTACCTACTTAAGTAATAACGGAATACAAAATGCTTTAATAAGTGTTTTGGCGTACATCATGATGAAGATTAAAAAAGTGAAATATGTAAATATACCACTGAAGGCATAAATAAACATAAGAGAATGGAAAAGCGTAGATAAACAGAACAAACATCCAATTAAGAAACTTGTTAGTATGGCTCCCACACTATTCAATAAGTTATCACAAGAGCTTAAAAAAAAGACTTAAAGAGACTTAAGAAAAAAGTAAAGGCTAACGTATCTATTTAAAATTTGCTATGAATCGGAGGAATAAATTATACAATCAAAATATAAACTAACTGAAAAACAAATGGGGCCTGCTGGATGAGTCAAACAAGGCATGGAATGGAATAGAATATACAATTTACGCCAAAGACCAGGCGCTGGGACCTATGGGGTCATTCAGCGTTGAAAGGAAAACAGAGTAAAAAGGTTTGAAAGGGGTAACAGGAGGAAAATCTCTTAGTTGCACTATGAAACAACTGTTAGGAGAGGGTGGGAGGTAAGATGGAAGAATAATAATGTGAACGGGGGTATGGTAAAAGGAATGAAAGGGGGTTGTGGTTAGGGGCCGAAGGGACGCTGATTGGAACTCTAGCAATGCCTTCAGTGCACCGCCAGAGGTGCACTGGCGGCACTACTCCCCTACGGGATTGAGTCAAACGAGGGGCGGAAGGTAGACCTCCAAAATGAACGAGGTTGCCGCATTGCATAAGAGCGCACGAGAGGAAGTTTTCAGGAACTGAGCTATGCTGGAACCCCCACCTTTAAGGCAAAATGGCTTTATGATAAAACCAAGAGAGGAAAATGCAGTTGATGTACAATGCAACGGTACAAAGACGAAGACTGAATTTATTTATTTTCTTTTCTGCATTCAAACCAAGAATGCTTTCCTAACTTGTTATTTTTTATCTTTAATTAGAAAATACATTAATGCTTCTCAAACTTTTTTATTTTTTTAGAAAAATACATTAATGCAGTTTTAATGTTATTCCTTAGTATTTACGTTATTTTACTATAATAATTTTTCTTTTCACATGGGCCTCTCACTTTTATAAACAGAACATTACATATTTCAGATGCCCGGCCGAACAAAAAAAATAGGAAACCTGTGCACTGGCAACGAAATACAATTTCATATTTAAAAAGGATGTAGCGCGGGAGCGAGAATAAGCCTCTCTCTCTCTCTCTCTCTCTCTCTCTCTCTCTCTCTCTGTTATACCTGAAAGGATTTTGCGGTTTCAAGTCGAACGTCCAATCAAAAGACAACTTCCGGACTAATAATGCTCCAGGGGTGACGGCCAGTGTGGCTAGACACTCCTACCTTCAAGGAGAGGGAATACTCAATACTATATTACTGTTGTTTTTATTATCATCACCATTAACTCTGCAAGTATGTGGTGTTCTACACCATGGTTTGTTCGCTTTTATTTATCACATAATGTTCACCCAGATTGACTATTAGTCAAAAGATTCATCTGTATGTTAATTTTTTTTTTATTTCTGGCTGTTCGTCCAACACGGGAGTAATCACAAATTTATCGACAGCAGAAAAATCGGGTTAGGATATGTATGTCGGGTGTCTTATATTAAGTGCCATTTACTTGTTTTTATTACCACCTCGCTGGAGAGACAAGTACCGTATTAAAATTGTTACTGACAACAATGATAATAAAGTACTTTTACCTGAAAGCTAGAGTATTATCATTATTAATGTTGACAAGCCAATCTTCTTCCTTTCTGAATTTAACCACTTGCCGGTTACAACAGACCAACGCTATCTATCTCCACTTGGGAGCAATTACCTTATTTCTATAGCGTTATTCCTCCCCCTCCCGGCTCCTATGCCCCACTAACAATGATTGGACATGGGAAAAGACTAGTTGTTGATGACAATTAGATGCCTCTAGTCACTCTTGGTGGACAGGGGAAGGATTAAAACAAAAATATGGGCAGTTGGCCGAGATAATTATAAGTATATGAACCAACATATCTAGTTCTCTCTTTATGCTCTCTACGCCCGCGTGAATACATCGTTGCCCTGTTGTCTCACTGGCCA
>NC_089747.1:15520000-15522500 GCF_040412425.1 Macrobrachium rosenbergii
GATCCAGACAAATTTCTTGGGGGCCACCAATTTTCAAATTGTACATACATAATTTATATATATAAAATTTCATAATAAGAGCTGCGTGTTCCAAACGTACCAATGAGTTATCATGGTGGAGGTGGGTTAATGCCGAAGCCAAGTACGGTTTCCCCGCTCTCGACGGGTAAATAAGTACGGCAGATTCGGCATTAGCTTATACCTCTCTTGGTGGCTCAATGGTTTGACCGTCGAATGGAGTCGCTGGAAATAAATAAAAATAAATAATATATATATATATATATATATATATAATATATATATATATATATATATATATATATATATATATATTTATATATATTATATATCTATATATATTATTTCTATAACAGATTTATTTTTCCCATTTTTATATTTCTCATTTGTGTTTTTCTTATCTAAATCTTCAGTATCATTATTTTGTCACCATTTTTCATGGGGGCGGGCGGGGGGGGGGGGGCCTCCCCGCAAAAGACGTAAAAGCCATTCTCCCGCCCACGCACCGCCACCTTTGCTTTCCTTGACCTTCGTATCGTCTTTCCCCCAGACACAAGTTTTTTTTCTTCGTCTTCCGTTGTCACTCACAATCTACACCCTACCGCCTATTCTCCGTTCTGATGTTACGTGATATATCCGTACCAAGGGGGAGAATGCACTTCTTATGTTAGTTAGGAGCTTATTTTTAGCATATACGCCCACTTCGTTCATTTAGGGCACTTTTTGCGTTAATTTGTTTGTATGTATGTGTGACGGCATTTTTAATATAAATGAGTATATATATATATATATATATATATATATATATATATATATATATATATATATATATATATATATATATATATATATATATATATATACATATACATATATCTATATATATATATATATATATATATATATAATATATATATATATATATATATATATATATATATATATATATATATATATATATATATATATATATATATATATATATATATATATATATATATATATATATATATATATATATATATATATATATATATATATATATATATATATATATATATATATATATATATATATATATATATATATATATATATATATATATATATATTATATATATATAATATATATATATATATATATATATATATGTATACATATGTATATATAGAATTCACTTTCCGTCGAGAATTACTCACATCCAAAGGGAATAATATATAGCAAATGCACTAACCCTGACTCATCCATCATGTTGTTAAGAGAGATACAAATTGAATACGACTCTGCTGAACTTACGTCCCTCGAATTCCAGTTCTGTTCTTGGAATCGGAATCAACCCATTTCCATCGTGAAATCTAAGTCTTATATTTACAACCCGTGGCTGTTTTATGAATTATGTCACGAAATCAGCCATGACTTTTTATGTACTCTAAAATCTTAAGCCACAAATACCTCTGAATATCGAATTCGATTTATCTTGGGAGTAACCTACACCCACAGGAATTTTGTTGGAATGGAATGGAATCGAATCGAAAATTGACCCAAAGGCCAAGGGTCATTCAGCGCTGAAAGGGAAATTGAGAGTAAAAAGGTTTTAAAAGCGTAACAGGAGGAGAACCTCGCAAATGCACTATGACAATTGTTAGGAGGGGCTGGAAAGTAAGATGGAAAAAGAGAATATGAACGGTGGTACAGTAAAAAGGAATGAAAGGGGTTGCAGCTAGGGGCCGAAGGGACACTACAAAGAACCTTAAGTAACGCCTATAGTGCACCGCGTGAGGTGCACTGACGGCACTACTATGCCTCCTTACCGGAACAGGAATTTTATTAAGGCATCCGCCCTGACGAAGATTTGAACCTCAGTGGATAGTTTAACTGTCTCTGATAAATGTGTTATATATATATATATATATATATATATATATATATATATATATATATATATATATATATATATATATATATATATATATATATATGTGTGTGTGTGTGTGTGTGTGTGTGTGTGTGTGTGTGTGTGTGTGTGAGTGTATACAGTATTATATTATTTGCTTGTCCTCTGAAAGCAAAACATTTTCCCTCACAAGGCTTCAGTAGACAATAATATGTAAAACAATTAACCTCTGAATAGAAAATACCATTCCAACCCATCTGGCCGCTGGGGAAAATGACAAAACATTTCTTGAGCAGTGAGACGCACAAAAATATATTGTCGAAAGATGCACAGAAGCCGAACGAACTGATGAATAAGATACTCAGGCGTAGTAATTAGTCACAATGGAGTGAAGTCTCTCTCTCTCTCTCTGCGAGTTCGCAGGCACGACCCCCCCCATCCCCGTCTCTCTCTCTCTCTCTCTCTCTCTCTCTCTCTCTCTCTCTGAGCTCCGCGGATTCATGTGATAAACATAATCTTAATGAAAACGCATGAAATTTTCCAGTTTACACTTAACAATACCCTTTCCAAGTTTATGACACGGGGTAT
>NC_089747.1:15527500-15540000 GCF_040412425.1 Macrobrachium rosenbergii
ACACTGGGACCTGTAAGGTCTTTCAGCGCTGGAACGGAAATTGACAGTAAATGGTTTGAAAGGTGTAACAGGAGGAAAACCTCACAGTTCCACTATGAATCAACTGTTAGGAAAGGGTGGAAAGTAAGATGGAAGAAACTGAATATGAAAGGAGGTACAGTAAAAGGAACGTAAGGGGGTTGCAGCTAGGGGCCGAAGGTGTGCTGCAAACAAGCTTACGTAATGCATGAGGTGCACTGACGGTACTAACCCCTACGGGGTTCCACTTTCGAAGGTCACGTCTTTGAAACATTCGAAGCTGTTCAAGGTCAGAGTCCGGGAAGAATTAAAGTGATATGAATGATACCATTATATTTCCACAAAGGGAATACTCTTGTAGTAACGACGCTGAATAACTCATGTGTAACCTTTAAATTATAATAGACCTATACGAAATGCTTGATGATTATCATAATCATAAACGAAGTTTTACTTGTACGTGCTTAAATCAATACTAATACACTTTCGTAAATATAAAGTGAATTTTGTTTCATCCGTCAGTGAACCGATCTAAGAAGCAGACACTCAAACCTTCATGGGGAAGATTTGAGAGAGAGAGAGAGAGAGAGAGAGAGAGAGAGAGAGAGAGAGAGAGAGAGAGAGAGAGAGAGAGAGAGACCATGGCAAAGGACATAGAAGCAGCTCTCAAACCAACTGATACATAGGAGGGAGAAACGCCCAGCCAAAGATTATAGATGTTTTGGATCAAACCAAAATGAAACAACTTACCAAAGGATACAGAGAGAGAGAGAGAGAGAGAGAGAGAGAGAGAGAGAGAGAGAGAGAGAGAGAGAGAGAGATTCCAATCAAAGCGCACGTGAAAGACTATGCTACTTAATATATCAAGAGAGGAGGTCAAACAAGCGCATAATTGACGGGAAACCAGGTCATACGGAAGTTTACTTATGGAGATGGTGGTCGTAACCACGAGGCTTGAGAGAAAGTGCCACACTGTAGGCTACTTACGGACTGGGTTCAAAGTAAACGCGAAAAGAGGGTCAAGATCCAAGCGTCAAACGAAAGGGAGAGAGAGAAAACCATTCCCAAGGATTATGAAGAGACCACACCCAATTAGTAAATGGGAGAAATGAACTGCAGAGGTTTTTTTTTCTCATCAGTGCTGTCATCATTAGTTATCACTGTCTGCTGTTGTTCCTCTAGAACGAATCGTCAAATTAAGGCATGGTTATCCCAAAGCAGCTGGCACTACAAAAATTTATCATAATGTGTACCCTAAAGTATGAAGTCAAATATTTATAATATGTTCCTAAAGTAAGGCCAAAAAATGATCATAATATGTACCGTAAAGAGAAGACAAAAATTTATTATATCATACTATAATAGTAAAGTGAAGACAAAAATTGATCATAATGAATACGTAAAGTGAAGCCAAAATTTTATCACATGTACCCTAAAGTGAAGGCAAAATTTTCTCATACTCTTTCTTCCATCTTACTTTCCACGCTCTCCTAACAACTGATCTACAGAGCAACTGTGAGGCTTTCCTCCTGTTACACCTTTCAAACCTTTTTGCTGTCAATTTCCGTTTCAGCACTCAATGACCTCGTAGGTCCCATCGCCTGACCTTTGGCCTAAATTCTATACTCCATTCCATTCCATAATATGTACAGTAAAGTGAGGCCAAAAATTTATAATATGTACCGTAAAGTGAAACAAAAAATATTATATGTACCCCAAAGTGAAGTCTTGACGAGCGTATACGCCTTTCAAATCCATACAAACATATGATCCCTATCATACATATAATTCCTATTGCAATCAAAGAATTAATCAAAAGTATTTGTAATCAAAGAATTATAATCTCCTGATTACAGATGATTATACCAAGACGATTTCTGAATCAAATTACCGAGATGCACAAACAAATAAGAATAACCTATTAAGCGTCCCATCAGGAAATAATGAAATAGCTCCAAGGGAGATTAGCTCATCGATCCACAATTGACAGAGGCAAATCTAACTGTCACGGTTTATTGGGTTTGATATACATGCATACATACATACATACATACATACATACATACATACATACATACATACATACATACATACTGTACAAACATACGTACAAATCTACTACACACACATGTATATAATTATATATATATATATATATATATATATATATATATATATATATATATATATATATATATATATATATATATATTCACATATATATACATACACACAAACATATTTATGCCTATAAACACATTATAAAATATATTATACATACACACAAACATATTTATGCCTATAAACATTATTATAAAATATATCATACACACACACACACATATATATATATACGCTATGCTAGAGAAATACAAATGCGTATACGTATGAATTTTTGAAATATTGTAGCCAATCAACTGAAACAATGTCGCAACCGAGGGAGAATTTAGGCAAAGGGTGTAATGCAATTCATCTAAACAACGTTAAAAATTCTCAAGTCACAACTATTTTGAGTTGAAGCGAATTTGAGGAAGAAATACTCAATCTTAACTTTTGTATTTTAAGGTTGACTAGACGTATTGCTGTGCAACTTACAAAATTTAAACAACATATTTCTAGTAATCTATGTGCGAGGCATTACTCAGATTCTACGTTAATCAGGAAGTCCTGTGGCTGAAGACACTCCCTCTCTCCCAGCTAATTAAGTGTCCATTGCGGGAAAATGCAATCTGCAGCTCAAACAATATAGTGCTCTCTTCTCTCTCTCTCTCTCTCTCTCTCTCTCTCTCTCTCTCTCTCTCTCTCTCTTGCTTCCTGGATCGTTCTGCTCTTAGATGGCATTAAAGTTATTGATCTATGGTCTAAAAATAAATCTAACTGTGGAAGAATCGTAGCAACATAGCCTGTTCATGTTACTCTAATGAAAGAGTGGTTGTTATTTTGGTAGGAATTCGGACTGATGGGAATTTAACCAGTCCCATGATCGAAGGAAACACTTAGTATTGTCACCAAAAGTCATATAAGGGAGACTTCGAAAACACTCCTGACGAAAGACGATTTAAAGCAAATTAAGATTTCTAAAATAAAAAAAAAAATTCTTAAAAGAAAAAGAAGAGACAGGAAGACAAACATTTAATTTTAAAGAATCCGAAAGAGATCACCTCCGCCAAAACTAGGCAAAAATAGACCCATATTCAGATCCTGTCAAAATTCAGTGTTTATTTTTGACGCTTAAACATCTTCCCAAAGATTCTCGCTGAAATTTAGTTCTAAAGTTTTTGAGATATTTGTAGAAGGACAAACAAATGACGGAGTGGGTTAACAAAAACCCTGCATCGAAAACCATCACAGAAATAAATAAATGTATTTTTCAAATACATTCACGTGAACAACTCTTACGATACGGAAAGATACCTCATATGCCATAATAACGACACGTTTCACGAATTACACTGGAGAGAGAGAGAGAGAGAGAGAGAGAGAGAGAGAGAGAGAGAGAGAGAGAGAGAGAGAGTTAAATTCACGCACCGCTGCTGATTTTTATTTATTTATATTTTAGTGTGGCAGAAACCCGCGCATACCGGTATCAAGACCCCCTACCAACAGCGGTCTAGTTATAGAACAAATTTTGCCTGGCAACCACCGAAAAGGTCTAAATATAAGCGACCTTCGAAGGGGAATCGATCCTGGTCGGTTCGCCCGCCGTAGGTCAAAGAAGCGAGTGAAGTCAAACGCCGCTGCCGACCAGTTGCGGTAGAAAATGCCCGGATAAGTCTGGCTTGATTGATTGATTTATAGGTTTTAGGCATACGTGCCAAGCACTGGGGCAACTAAGGCCATTCAGCGCTGAAACGGAAATTGACGTGAAAATGTTTGAAAGGTGTAACAGGAGAAAAACCTCGCAGTTGCACTATTAATCAATTGTTAGGAGAGGGTGGAAAGAAAGAGAATATGAACCGAGGTACAGTAAAAGGAATGAAAGAGGTTGCAGCTAGGGCCCGAAGGGACGCTGCAAAGAACCTTAAGTAATGCCTACATTGCACCGCATGAGGTGCACTGACGGCACTAACCGCCCCCCCACCCCCAACGGAGGGATAAGTCTGGCGTTTACTCTTTTCCTACTGATTTTGATGAGCACTAATCAGAACAAACGATTTCTTTTCTAGGCATTAAATACATTATATATATATATATATATATATATATATATATATATATATATATATATATATATATATATATATATATATATATATATATATTAAAGATATATAAAAAATATATAGTATATATAAATATATATGTGTGTGTGCGTGTATAAGAAACAATTGTTCATCAGTATTCCTTGGTGAAGGTATTATTCCCTGGACTAGGCAAGAATATAAATATGCTTCATCGCTTATTCTGTTGACACCTTTTCCGGTTGCCTGTGGCCTGTCATTCCAGGTAGAGTCGTCTTGAAACGGTAACTTGACCTAACGAGGCCGTTAAACCTAATCGGAGCAGTGAAAAGATTTTTTTTTTTTTTTAAATCACATTGTAGCAATGAATCTGACATTTCTCGCAGACAGTAAGTTCGTTCTTTGACATGTAAACGAGTCCGGAAAATATGTATACAAGATTCCCAACCGTATACCTACCTAGTTTCACCAATGGAGATAATACAGCCTTTTCTTATGCTTGGTTCGAAGCCTACTTTTTGGAGGCTTCGAACCAAGCATAAGAGAAAAGGCTGTGTTCTCTTTATTGGTGACCTGAAATTGAAATACAATTTCAGTCGCAAGTTCATCTTGGCTTTTACCAGTGACCTGGATCCGAGTATAAGAACGGCGATCCAAAAGTAGTTTCTGATCCCGTAGAACCAGTATTGTGTTCAAATGAATGCTCTTTCTTCGCCCAAGGCCTTTTATCAGGAAAACTGTTTTTTGTCAGTTGTAGAAAGTCATGGCAATACCAGAAAATAATAATTTGGTGAAAATGTGAGAAAATGTTTAAGATCTCATACTTGGATACTTGGAATTGCAAATTTTATGAAGACTAGTAATAAAATGTACCATATTCACTTGGGTATGTACTGTATGTATGTACCGATGCACACAACTGTAGAAAACGGCAGTTTACGAAGAAACTGTTTCAAGAAAAGAAAAGTGGTCACCCTTGTTTACCCAGGGCTACCAAGGACAAAATTTTGCCTGCGCTTGCATGAAGAACACATAATGGTCCAGAGGTCAGTTTTCTCAGTCCACAAAGAACTAGACCGTGAGTCTATAGGCTTACAATCTCGCCTAACAACAGGTGATATTACAAACCTTCGTTTTTTGGAAATTTAAAGCGACGTCCAGTGAGCCAACAGACCAAATCTGGTTACACGACATTTGCAAAAACAATAATATTACTATGAACAGTAGGCCTAAGCCTATTTCCCTTGACTGATTTTTCCCCGGTACTTTATGCCTACCGAGAGTTACGACGTAGAGCCGAATTACACACGTACTGTATGCTTTCCCGTTTCCTCTCCCGTTTTTCGTTTACAATTGGTGATTTTACTCTTCGCGAGCAGTTAAGTCTAAGTAGGCTCCACACAGATGAAATTCCCACTCGGTCATCTGAAAATAAAACTCTTTCATTAACAAACCGTTCATGGGTCGAGCTTGCGTTTGACAAATTGGAGCACACTACACTTTTGGTAAGGGTTTAGTACCAGCAACGCTGGTTTACTTTCAAGTAGAGAGAGAGAGAGAGAGAGAGAGAGAGAGAGAGAGAGAGAGAGAGAATTTTGAATACTGTACAGCAGGCTAGCGAAAGTGAAGAGCATCCTGAACCTATTTACCGAGAGGAGTTTTCATGCTGGAAGAACGGGTTTCACAAACCAGCTGACACATAAATGACGGGCTGGAATAAACGGGGAACGTGGAAAGTTAACGTACTCTATACTGGAGGCGACAGTGAACTTGTTCGCTCATTGCTAGTGGACATAACTTTGAATCAGGAAGATTTGGTAACGAAGAGAAGTTAGAACAATGGACAGGAGAATGATTTTTTTTCAAATCGAGGAAGATAACAATGAAGTAAATGTTCTTGAGGTGAAGAACTATTTAAAAAAAAAGTGACAAGCAATGATACTTACTATGAATACATATGTGTGTGTGTGTGTGTGTTATGTACGCGCACGTTGGTTACGCATACAAACAAAAGTAGGTTATACTTACACTTCGCAGGTTCTCCTATGTCCTACAAAAGCGAGTACTAACATATGCAGGTCCTTCCTTTGTATGAAATTCTACCCCACGGAGTCGTACAGCTCATCCTCCAAGATGGCATCACATGAGCATCCTGAACCTGCCGTAAAAAGCGAATGAATGCGAGGCGGGTGAAACGGGATCTGAACACTGTGCAATGAAACTGTTCTCTTCATTAAGAAACATTTACATAAATATCGAGCAGTTACAAAGGCTTATCCTTACTACTACTACTCCTATTACTAAGAACAGTTACCGGGGCAGTGGAACAGTAAACTCAATTACACTGAAATATTATATAGGGAATTATACAAGTATTGGAGATGGGATTAGAAATCAGTAATGGACTCTAGGCTAATACGAGAGGAGGATGAAGGAGAAACACATCAACACAATTGAAGATAAAAAAAAAAAGTGAGAGATCACAACGCCATGATGATTGAAATGAACTGGAGTATGATGAAGTGAAGTACGGACATGAAAGATAAGTTTACAAAATGACAGGAGAAGGTCAGTAGGACAAAGAATTGTAGAAAAAGTGTCAAAAAGCAGGACCAACAAAAACTGAGGCGTAAAGCTGCAGAAGAACATAAAGAAGACCAGACTGAAAGTAGTAAAAGAGAGAGAAGACGACAGGGGATTAAAAAATATAAAAAAAGGACATTGTAGAGAACAATGCAATAAGATAATGAGAACGCCAGACTGAGATAAAACAAGAATGTGGAAGTAATAGGATGTCAGCAAAATATTATATATATATATATATATATATATATATATATATATATATATATATATATATATATATATATATATATATATATATATATAAAATAATAATAATAATAATAATAAAATCATGAATGCCCATGAGGTGTTTATAATGACTGTCATCTGTTCCAAAGATTAAGATATAATAGAAAACGTTCTGGACACAATAAAGGCATCTGAACAACATTATGCAGAATCCATTTAAACTGGAAAGTCTAAACACCAAAAGGAGAAAAGCAAGTAGTAATGAGCGAACTGATATTACGAGGGATGTCTTATAACATCAGCAACAATATGGTTAAAAATCTACTCGGCGAAAGAGATACGAAGCACTCCGATACTCGAAACAAGAATACTAGAGAACAAATCCGGAACAGAATTTATCAAAAACAAGTGTCAAGACATGAAGAATAGTATAAGGGCGATGATAAATGAAACAGCGGAGAGAACTGAACTGTGAAACGAACAGGATAAATTAGAAATATCACTGTGCAAATCCAAGGGTAGACGACTACATATAAACAGCAGAGGAGGAATATTTAGCATAAACACAAAGCAAACTATTAGGACGTATAGAGGGAAGAAGATCTACGGCAGCACCTTATCACGCTGAATGCAGTCATACACAATAGACACTTGGAAACTTCCGCTTACATACAGTTTGCTAATGCTTGCATGCGTTTTCAAAAGTTATGTCTGAAAGATTGCTTGCATGCGTTTTCAAAAGTTATGTTTGAAAGATTGTAGAAGAGAGTTGGGCAAAATGATGAGAAGTTATGGCTCGCTAATTTACAAACTGAATGAAAAAGGTGAGGCACTAATTAAAGGTCGGGGGAACAAGAAATAATGAAAGATATATTAGGCATGCTAGGGTATTCTGATAATAAAAATTATGCTTAAAAGGGAATGCAATAAGCAGGGAAGCTACAAAACTGATAAACATTAGGACACAAACCTTGATATACGTGGACGATATATGTTCCAAGCAGTAAAAATGAAAGAGTGGATTTAACTACGAGAGAATGTCATAACTTGGAAATATAAGAAATTTACTTCTAGCAGCAATCTACGAAAGTCGGTAATATTGGAAATAGGAAGTAAAGAAGAAAATAGGAAGTTAAGGAATAGTTAAAAGAATGAAGAAACTGAAACGTTAGTGGGGTGTAGTAAGTCTAGAGGAGTTTAGGTACTTGGGGGTACTGTCCCCACAAAACGGTAACCGAAGTTTAAGTATACATTCTGCACGAAAAAAAAAAAAAATGGAAATGTAACCAGAGTACAGTAGGGCGCTGACTATTCGAATCCAGATAAAAAAAGTCACAGGAAAAACAGTCACAATAATCTTCCCCATACATAGTGACCCCCGGTACGTATCCACCTTTGCGGCGTGTTTAGTAAATATCATAAAGATAATGACCCCGAAGAAATATTGTGAATTTTTCCCCTGTGACTACCAGCCACCGTAAATTAATGTGACTTTTTTTCCCAGCCAAAATTGTTACTTTTTTCCTGTGACGACTTTCCAGCGACTTTATCACCGGCCACCGGCTGTTCAGATACGATTAGACTTATATGAGACGATAGTAGCGCCCACAATATTTTCCAGTAACGAGACTTGGAGGCAATGAGACACTGTAGAAGGTAACAACTCAAAAATGAAGTAAAAAGTGGAATTTTAAATGAAATAGAAAGAAAACAGAAAAGTAAGAATGACAAAGCTTAGGTTTGCCGCTGGACATGGCGGAAAGGTGACATTGTTATGCAGAAAATGACAGAGGTGAAACAGAGACAGGTTATGAGAGGCTGCTGACAGCAAGGCACATTTGCTAATTGTAGGGAGTTGAACAAATTCTGTATTAGTAGCACAGAGACAGAATCACTGGAAAAGCAGCGAAAGATGTGGCGCAATATTTAAGACACTCTTTGGAGGTCAATATAAATAGATAATGCTGTCTGCACAGAGGGTAACTGGTGATTCACATTAGGAAAGTGATGGCGAACTCTGCAGATGACCCACAAGCAGAGAGTAATGGACAGAGTAATAAGGAACCAGGTCTAGAAGCTAAGGCAAGGGGACATTACAATGTAAAGCAGCACAATCAACCTGAATATTATTTAGCGCTCATAAACCACTAATATGGGAAAGCAAGAGACCTTGTAACGTTATTTAGTACAACAACTAACAACTAATCCACATGGGCGAGGTTCATGTTTGGAAGGTAGGTCCAGGGTCAACGCGTTCGTCAACTTTCTACCCGTCACAACCTGGACCTGAATTGGACAGTAGCAACTTTCATTTCTGGCGTTTGTTTAGTTTTCCTAATGTGTCACCGAATTTCAGCTGAAAACTGTTGCGTTTTTTTTTCTTTTTAGTCTTATTACGAATAAATGAGCGCCAAGGCAGTGAATACAAAGGTTAAATTTATTTTCAGAATTCGATTTATCTAGGAAAATACATTGCGATTTCGTGGCTGTCAGTATTTTTCAGCTTTGAAGAAAATGCATTCACAATCGTTAAAAATTCTAATATCAGATCACCAAAGACAAGTAAAAACATGACTGACCGAATGTCAAAGAAGTTATCACAAGAGTACTATTGGTAAAAACCATTGACTTCGAGTCAAGAAAAGCACATTTTTATTCTCTTTTAAGGAACCGGGTTCAAATTCTGGCCGAGGCCGGAGGTATTTATAAACAGGTTCAGTTAAACTCACTGTGACCGTTAACCTAAGCAATAACTTGCTTAGCTGGTAACCAGACGACTGTAGTGGGTCGTCGCCTCTGGTATACTGTAGAAGGGCATGGGGCAAGCAAGCAGCTTATTAGAGCATACACATTCATTCATACATACATACATATATACTGTATATTTGTATATGACATTTATATGTATACAGTATATATATATATGTATATATAATGTGAGAGAGGGAGAGAGAGAGGTTAGGAGGGGGAGGACAAGCAGTATTAAATACCTGCGTTTGTATTACTGAAGCAGATTTATTATGTATGCCCGTAAGCTACTTGCGCAATTATGCACACTGTGGTGTATGAACACGCGTGCGTTATGTGCGTGGATACTAAAGCCGTGTGAATGCGTAAGAACGGCGCCGAATGTGTATATATGTGTATATTAAATACTTATACGTGTATAGTGTATATTTAAGTATATATATCGAGCCTGTTTACCCTAACAAACATAAAACTTCTGCTGATATCTACTTACGCTAAAGATAACAGCAATATTAGAAACGCCATCAAGAGCAAATGGGAGAAATGGCCCTGTCTGTAAAGAAGCGCGGATAGAATTTCGCTCTTAAGTGGCAGCACTCTTTCCCTGCTCAAGGGGCACTTCAGGATGATAAAAATCGTAGGGTTGAAATGGAGGAAGTTTAAGCGAACGAGCCGCGAAAGGCGAATTTGAGCCTTTTGAATAGCTCAAATGCAAGGAAGTGCTACAATATTTAACTATGCGAACATTAAGATATTATGCTCAGAAATTCCTCTACGTATGGGGAAGGTTTCTGAACCCCCTTGCAGATGCTGACAACTTTGGTCTTAACAACCCTTCAGAACTGACTGAAAACACCTTACAACACCACTTTCATGGAGTTATAAAAAACGCACCAAGTTGCAAATATGACAGAGGCTAGAATGTTTAACCATGATTAATTTTACATACGTCGTGTACAAATAAATGGTAAAGAATGCTCATCTAGTGTATTTCAGCTAAGCCTTGACTGTTCTGAACAGTGGTTAATAGGTCATGATTAGCTTGCCAAGCGGCTGCGTCATCCAAACTTACGGCGCAACAGTCAGTTATTCAATGAATCGCCTAATATTTATTAACTATTAATACAGGAGTCGGTAGATGCCTTTCCTAACACGTAACTGTATAATGCAAATCTAACAAGTATTTGCTTTTTATGACAGCAACTGGAATGCATACCATTCGACAAAATCGTCTGAAACCTATAATGGAATTTTTTCCTTAAATTACCATGAACAAATCGTTTTTATAAAACCATTGTGTATATGTACTGATAATGCAATATGACACTCGAGGTAAACTTAAAGTAAAATATTAGTTAAATATGGAGCGTAATTGAAAAATAATTAAAAAAGTTTCTGACACGGGTAAAACGGTACTATATAACTACTGGTTTTAATCCCTTCTTATTTTTTCCACTGCATACAACGTGATTCAGAAAGGAAATCAAACATAGCGCAAAGGAAAAGATGTGTGAATGGAGTGCAGAATAGCTGAAGTTTGCAGATGATACATCACCGAGGATACTGAAGAGAAAGTGCAGGGTGTGTGCAAAAGACTTAGAGAAACTTGGAGTAAGCCAAATAAGGGATATATGATGGGACTGTTGAAGTGCCTCTTTTATAGAAATTCAGTGTGGTTGTTCGAAGCAAAAAAATGAAGTGGGGGAGGGTTGGCCTGTCGAGAAAACTATGCCTGGTAGATGTGGCTTAAGAAGTAATAAAACTGTAATAATGTGGAGATGCAGATTAGTGGTGAGAGGATGGAGCGGAGCCTTTACCTGGTTTGGTATTGTGGAAATAAGGGAGAAGATCAAGAGCGTAGAATTCTGAAGTACTGGTATGGAGAAAAACAGTAAGACCGAACCATGACTGGATAAACGGTACGTAAGAGGTATTGGAAAAGAAAGGCCTTTGTATCCAGAAGGCTCTAGCGTGTGCGCGCAAAATACAAGTGAAGGAAACAAGAGTGGTTGTCGGGGGGTTTCGCCTTGCTGTTGGTGAACCTCTCATTTAAGTATATTTAGTTGTTCAAATCTTAAGAAATTTCTTGAACAAAAAATTTATCCACGATTCAGCATTTAAAATATGACTTTTACAGTGACCGTTGTTTGTTTATCTCTGAAGGCATCTCTGCGAGTAAAAAGAACTTGAAAAGATATACCTGTGTACATGATACTCACAGCAATAACGAAAAGGCCGAGTTCAATTCCTAGGCGTGAGAAAACAAGTATAGACGCGTTCCATTAAAGCTCAAAAGAACTGCAGAAAACGGAAAGGGCAACGCCTCCTGGAATCTCCCATTTTCAATGGGACAAACTACAATCGTATATGGCTCTTTAAATGAGCTTTCACCCTGAACTGATTCTCGAAAGAACTGAATTGAATTGAATTGAATTGAACTGAATTGAATACAGAATTTAGGCCAAAGGCCAAGCACTGGGACCAATGAGGTCATTCAGCGCTGAAACGGAAACTGACAGTAAAAGTTTGAAAAGTGCAACAGGAGGAAAACCTCAAAGCAGTTGCACTATGAATCAGTTGTTAGGAGAGGGTGGAAAGTAGAAAAACAATATGAAAGGAAGATTCTTGAAAGAGAGCCAATAAACCCAACCTGAATTATTTCGAATCCACTTCAGCCTTTTCCCCAACATAACCCTCCGGTGTCCCTAAAGCCTTGCCTTCGCAATTCGGTTTATTTTT
>NC_089747.1:15545000-15550000 GCF_040412425.1 Macrobrachium rosenbergii
GGTATTTCGTACAATTATCTTCCAGTGACGCACTTCGTTTCATTGTATCTCGTATTATTACTCTCTAATAATTACTCTCTAATAACGTATTTATTATTGTTGATGTTCCTGTCATGGAAGTATAGCAGCCTGACGCCAACTGGGCCGTTGTTTTGTTTAGCTGTCTTTACATTGAAATTTTGCTGACGTAATTCGTGAGCAATTACCTGAGGCGACGCCGGCAGGAGCCTGTGTGGGAAGGGCCAGGTCCTCGTGACGTCATCAGTCCGGCCTCGTCAACCCAAGACTTTCGTACCTGTGACCGCAGTCCCGGGGCATGAGTGAATAAGGAAATACATTTCGTTTGAAGGTGTTCTGTGTGCACAGTAATGAGAGGCTTTTCACTGGAAGTCATTAAATGTTTGAATAAATACAGATGTTTCGCTTGAAGTTGCTCTAATGGAATGCAACTTTCAGAATTTTGGGATTATAATATTACCATTGTTGAGATTTACTTTGTATCATATTTATTAAGCACTGATGTATGTAAACATATTTTACATCGATTTAAGAATATGGATAAAATGTAATAAAAATGGTTAAAGAAAAAAATGTAATGTTCTGTTTATAAAAAAATAGGAGGTCCTGGTAAGAAGAAAAATTATCATTGTAAAATTATGTAAATACTATGAAATAAGTGTAAAACTGCATTAACGTGTTTTTATAATAAAAGATATAAAATGGATGATTAAGCAAGAATTTGATGGAAGTCTTTAAATATTTGAGGCGTTAATGAGAAAATTCCGCTTGAAATCTACATTAAACGCACTGTAAGAAATTCCGATGTGAGATGTAGTCTCAATCTCTGCGTAAGCTATTCTAGATATGAATGTTCTAAATTCGTGAATAAATAGAGAGAGCAGTTTCATTTTACTTGCTTGAGTATTGATATAGAGACATATTCCATTACACGCCGCTAAGCGAAGAGCTGTATATATTATTAGTGGGAAAAATCGCGCTGAATATAGAGTAGTGCGAGACACGCCATTTGAAATCATTAGACTCATGGATAATGACACTCCACTGGAAACCACTGCCTAATTGTAGTACTATACCCGAGTACTTCTTAGACAACCCCGTTGACGTCATTTGCGTTTAATAGATGTGCGCTCAGTTTGAGCACCCTCTTGTCTGCATAAACTTTGTGTATAATTTGACTAGAAAAACTAATATGCTCAAACAAGACAGCATTCAAAAGACGACTTAATAATGTATGCGGTTGTTAGTTAGCGGTGATTTGAGTAAGAGGAAATGGGGACAAAGGAAAGAGAGAATTGCTTGTTTTTATCACCAAACGAGGAGAATGATAATTAATAAAATAATAAAAAGCAAAACGAAACACAAGAGACCTGTTTTCCTGAATTGTCGTTGAATTACAGAGGCTCGTGGACTTTTCATTATTGCCTTTGCCTTATTTAAGGCAATTTAAAGACTGCTTACGATAATTATATCCACTTCATAAACACATTATAAAACAAGCACGTCATTTGGAAACTACACAGAAAGCGATATCTCACCTAAAGTATCTCAAGTAATGCGCTCATTTCTGTTATCCTCATCCCCTTATTTACACGTTCCTAGTATTTACATTCAACTAAATTTATGGCAACAATCAATCTTCTTTCCACAAAACACACACGCAGCTCGTCTCGCCGACTCTGACAAATATGCAAGGGTTAAGTCAGCTGGCTCGTCCTCAGTTCACCACTTGCTCGCTGCTTTACGTAAATAAAAAGCTGCTAGTATAGCAAGAAGTTTTTGCTTCAAGTACCTGGTTCATTTGTGTAGTTAGAGAGAGAGAGATTTAAATGGCTAAACCTGTCGCACCGAAGGTTTTGAGAGCCAGTCTTCCAAAGACTGAGGATATAACAACGTTACCGTAACAGTCTATTACTATTATTCAGCATTTAAAGCTACAACGAAACTCAATCGGCTCTTGCTTTATTTTACATGGCGGAGCAACAGTTTACTAGTCCCTCTGTGGCCGAATGTTTAAACTGCATCTCCCACGGCTCTTTGTTTTATTTTACATGACGGAGCAACAGTTTATTAGTACCTATGTGGCCGAATGTTTAAACTGCATCTCTCACAGGTATACCTACACCAGCGTAAATTGGCCTTTCTCAGATTCGGTGTCGTTATTGTCCAAAGCTGTTTGACGCCAGTTAACTTCAATCAATTAATCCTTGTTCCTGAGGTCTGTAAAAGAGTAAAGAGGTCTCTAGACATATTCATTCGTAAGAGTAACAGTTTACTATCTGCTTCCAGTTACCCGGGGCTATCCATTTTTGAAGGGTTTTCCTTTGACAGCTACAGAAGTGTACCTAAATTTACTAGATTTTTGATAGACCCGTGATGTTGGTACATGCTGACTATGAAGAAAAAAATCAGCAATACCTTATCCACCCGAGAAAAAAAATTCTACGAACATTTTAATGTCTTACAGTACTGTGTTTCAGAAATGGTGCCTAGACTTGGTTGAACTGCATAAACAAAAGATGAAATATTTCACTTTTTTTTTTAACGTAGTGAGTGTTATCGCAAGAAGTTGGCCTAAATCACGTGCTACCAGTGGAATATGGTAAACAATCTTGTAATCTACGGGAAGTATAAGACTGAATAAGAAGAAATATTGTGTCATTTCAACATCTAGGGAGAAGTGAACCAACGTAATGGCAGAGAATTGCAAAATATTTAAAGTATCCCTTGTAGTTTACTTCGTTTTCTCCAGAGCAGATTAGATACTGTATTCTTTTTTTACGAGATTCATATAGTTTTATTTCCACAAATCAGTTTTCCCGAATGTAATGTCACTAAATCCAACCATAAAGCATAACTGTTAAACAAACTTTATTATTTAGATTGGAACCATTTCACAGTATCCTATCACGTCGATTCAACCAAGAATTCTCAAGACAAAGATCCCTTCGAGCATCCTAGAATCACCCTTACAACGGGGCCCCTCTATACTTCTCCCATTTTAAGCATGTCCCTTTACTGCGCCCTTTCACAAACTAGCCCTTTCACAAACTACTGTGGCGTCACTTTATCCATCTAGGAGCAGGTTTCGACAGGTACTTGTGAGCATCGGCCTATACTACTCGGGGATTTCAAGGAGGACTTGGTGATGACAGGGAGGGTGGACATAGACTGGTGGGAGGACGACCGGTTGTGTTAACTGGTTAGGGTAGTCGGAAAGGCGGAAACCACATAGTTAAATGAACAGACGATACATAGTGAAAACAGTTAGTAAACAGTCGAAGATTGCCTTAATAGGCGGGAAATTTTGAGATTAATTAACTAGAAAACGGCAGAAGTGCATAGGAAAACCAAATCAAAGGCAAGAGAAGTATGGTAAACGACAGTTACACATTAGGCGGGAACTTTAGAGATTGGTAGGCAAGGAATGAGAAAGGAAATATTAGAATGAAAAGGTTCTCGAGGAAAGAGAGAGAGAGAGAGAGAGAATCGGAAGTAGAGATCTTAGCGTGACAGGCGCGGAAAGGGTGATGATGGATGACGGTAACATGGGACATTCGACGTTATCTCCCCCCCTCCTGAACTGTCGCATCACATCCTTGTGGCTATTTTGGTTACCGGGCGGTGGATTCCGGGGAGCAGCTTTTGGGGGTTATGGGCGCTCTATTTATGCTCTTTCTAAATGGGTACCAGTTTATAGGTGGGGAAACTGTACTCACGTACGCACATTATACACACACACAAATTATATACGTAGACAGATATACATACATATACACATATAAACGTAGATATACATATATACATATATATACATATACATACACATACATGCATTTTACATAATTCAAGTTTAATAAGTGATGCATCAGTCTTTTTAATAGCCTGATGGTATACACAGAAGCATTCCCGAAATTTAGCCAATAAAATACGAAATACACACACACACACACACACACACACACACACACATACACACACACACACATATATATGTGTGTGTGTGTGTGTGTGTGTGTGTGTGTGTGTGAACTATGAGCAACTATATGAGAAATTTTGATATGAAAAATCTTTCGTGAACAATTAAACCTAAATAACAGAATTATTTTTTTTTTTACTCCAAGACTTTTAAATCAGGTTTAAAGGAAAGGAAATGAAAATATCAAAACAGTCAAATGAGGGCTGAAAAATTACCTGAAGAAAATTAACATTCTGTCAAAACAACAGCTTTCCCTGACTCGTCAGAAATAAACAAAAATAAATAAAGCCCTAAATTTTCCCCTCCATCGTGCTGTAGCGAAAGTTGAACTACAAAATAATTTTAGCTTAATTCATTTAATTTCAACTGACATCGCACGTGGAATCTTTGCAATGTCAACTCTTAATGAAGATACTCTCGAGTACAATTATATGCAGATTTAGCAAGCAAAGTCGATTAGCAGGGTACTTTCATCAACGGCCTTCAGGGTTCAACAGAATACAGTAGTAGTAGTAAGTAATGCATTTATATGTAATGAAGGAGAGAGAGAGAGGTTAAATATGTTAAGAATTTCGAGTTATCTTTGTTTCAGCACGAAACACACAGACACAAACACACACACGTAAACACACATTTAAGATGCTATGTAAAGAAATTCCATGTATCTCTCTCTCTCTCTCTCTCTCTCTCTCTCTCTCTCTCTCTCTCTCTGACTGACAAACATACCGGGAGACATTAATGACGATCAACGCTAAATCCACCTCATCGGGAGATACCGAAGCGAAGAGAAAAGAAACAAAGCGACGTCATTTGAGCATTACCTAACAAAAAGGGGTCATTATCAATCATTGCTCGGAGATGAATGAAGTGTTTTTCTTGCCAGGGCCTCTTGTAAACAATCCGCCCACCTGGCGATGTCAACATTCCAGCCTACGTCAACATTATACAATTAAGGCCTAATTGAACGACCTCATTAAGTAACTAACTTGTTGATCGCTCCCGT